>NW_020173037.1:4116718-4223827 GCF_003031525.2 Neophocaena asiaeorientalis asiaeorientalis | reverse complement strand
AGGAGAGGAGGGGGCGGGGCGCGCGCGCGAGGGGGCGGGGACGAGAGGACCCCGCCCGCGCCTGGAGGGGCTGGCGGCCTGCGCGTGACTTCCGGCTCTCTCTGCATGCGCCCGGAAGCTGTGGGAGGGTCCTGAGCAGAGGGCGACAGTATCTGTCGGGCTTGGCCTTGTGTCTGAAAAAGATGTGTGGTCCCTGCAGGGAACAGGGATGAAGGCAGTGCTGCCGCTGAGGAGGGAGCCGCCGGAATAAGCCAGGAGGCCGGGAATTTAAGAGAAAAAAAAAAAGAAAGCCACGGAAATGTAAAATTCCTAATTTGCAACTTGCTCGTGGTTTGGATGGGGGGTGGGAATGAGCGAGAAGAATCGGCGCTGAAAGTTTGGGGCTGAAAAACTAGAAGACCGGAGTTCATATTTTCTGAGATGGGATCTTCCGGGGATGACAGTAAAGATAACGATGGGACCTACTTCACTGGATTGTTTTGAGGGTAGAAAAGTCAATACGGCAAAAGTTGAGAACAGTGACATATAATAAACATTCAAGAAGTATTAGCTATTTTCTCTCCACAGGACATTTAAAAACACTCAGCAGAATCGATACGCTCCATATCCGTTACTGTGGTCTATTAAAAAACATACTGAAATAATAACGAACAAGTAAACAATCTGCCCACAGCAGTTTTGTAAAGTTAATATCAGAGCCACTCTTATAATTATATTTTGATTGGCACATACAAGTTTATAGTCGATCTTTCATGTGACTTTCACTGTTCAGATACAGTTCTAAAAATAATAAGGAAATGACAGTTTGATAAATGGGCGTCTGGGAGATACTGCTCAGAACTGTGATTTTCGAGCTCAAAAATATTTTTTACTGATCACTGAAAAGAAGGGAGACACTTTCATACACAAAACTGCATTGATAAGTCAAACTCCTTATCCTGATTCCTATGGGAAAGTGTTTACTTAACTTTTAGGTGTGGGGTTGGGGAATTCTTGGGCAAGCTCGTACAGGCTTCATTTTTCAGGTGAAGATCACTACTGAAGGAAAAACAGATTGGGTAGACTGGCATGAAAATTGGACTTTTTTCTCTTTCAACTACTCAGATCAACTGAATAAATCCTGATGTATCAAATGCTACTTTATTATGATGGGATCATACTTTATGAAAATACTTCAAACATTTGAGAAATATTACACTAGAAGAATTAATTTCCCACTACATCCAGAATTATGTATTTAGTGTTTCGTCTGAGGTGGATCTGTCGTATGTATGACACATAGATATTCAAATTCAAAATCACATTCAAAAGCCAAATTGATTGCCTTTTGGAGTCTAGCTTTCAGTTTTAGTTTTTAAAGAGGATAACTGATCCAGAGTTGCCTGTAATTTTAGGTTGGTTTTATAATAAAAACATGCATTACTTACGTGAGTGCTCTGCAACCTGGAAACATTATTATCAATGCCCTGAATTTTTAGGTAAGTCATCTGAAGCTTAGCAAGCTGTTTTAAGATCCCTTTTCTAAGGGACAGGGTCAGAATTTGAACCCAGGTCTCTGGCTAGCTCAAAGGCTGATACTTTTTAAAAACGACAACAGGATTTTTTTTGGGAGGGGGGCTCTGTTTAAAGAGATGTACATGTTATCTGTTCCTGGTCCAGGAACTGGCTGGGATGCTGGATAAGAGATAGTGAGTGATTCTGTTGGTTGTGGAAAGGTTTCCAGAGTCTTAATCTCTATCCATTAAGCATTATTTCTTACAAGCGTTCTCCTTAACTTGAACAGCTCCATCCACTGGGCCCAGCAAGTACTCCCTGCCCTCATTACTATTAACTAACATATATCAAATGTCTACTGCTGTCCTGGGCTCCTTACAGACATATAATCAAAGCCCCCCAATGCCAGGCAAGCTCTCAGAGGGTCAGCAGGAGAGCCTTCATTGAGAAACTGAATTAATTTTTTGATTGACATACAGTTGATTTACAATGTTGTACCAACCTCTGCTGTACAGCAAAGGGACTCAGTTTTACACATATACACATTCTTGTTTAGTGTTCTTTTCCATTATGGTTTATCCCAGGAGACTGTGCTATATGGTAGGACCTTAGTGTTTATCCATTCTAGATGTAATAGTTTGCATCTGCCAACCCCAAATTCCCAGGTTATCCCTCTCCGTTCCCCCCACTATCTATCTATCTATCTATCTATCTATCTAGTGCTTTTGAGGCATGTGAACATATGCATTGGGAAATAACTTCCTTTACTGTGAATGGAAGGATACAAAGGTTATTAACTTATATAGTGTTTGGGGACCACAAGCAATTAATATCACAGTGAGCAGGAAATCAATACAATCTTTGTTTTATCCCTCCCTGAATGGGAAAATGAGAACTGTGTGAATGGGAAAAGCTATGGAGTAAAGGGCAGAGTCACCCTTACAGTCTGTTTCTGTATGGTCAGCCCAGATGTTCATTCTATTGTTTTCATTCAATTATTTATTAACTAATAATGACCAAACACACAATGATTTATTGGGAGTTTCCTATATGCCACACAATTTTCTAAGAGCTTTATAAGCTATAGCTCCTTTAATTCTTGCAATAACTCTATGAGGTAGGTATATCATCACCACTATTGTATGGATGGGAAGACTGAATCTTAGTAGGTGGAGTAGCTGGCCCAATAAACTCTGCCAAGTATCATCTGTTGAAATGGCCCCTACTTGGCCTTTTATATTCTCCCCTAAACCACTGTAGCTGGAAACCTGCAAACTTCATTTTCCAGACTCCCTGCTTAGTTGGGGTCCATGGGAGAAAACTGTAGGTGCATATAACTAATTAACTGTGAAAAGAAAACAGAAACTACCCTGTCTCTGGCAGTGGCAGGTGACTGCAGACTACTGAAGTAGGTGCCGGCAGTTCTAGTACCACTGGAAGTTGAGCATGGACCCCTACAGAGGCAAGAGCTAGCAAAAACCCAGGTTTTCTGCAGCACACCGGTTGGATCAGGGAAGAGCAGTGTGGGTTCAGATGAGTGCTACCTTCCTCCAGGATTCTAAGGCTTTCTGCCATTTCTGATCTCTGGAGACGACCAACTTTTCCATTTTTTGCTCCTTCAGCCCCCAGATTTTGTCCTTTAATTCCCTAATTTAAATACCTTTATGTTCAAGATACCTAGACAGGTTCGTATTTTCCCAAATGAACCAATATCCTATCCATTTGACCTATATTATCTTTCTGAGCTCACTTTTCACAGTCTAAGTGTGGCTAGATAGTATCTTTCTGGTAATCTCAAAATGCTGTTGTTGGCGTATTCACCATTGCCCTGCTACTACTATGTCTGTGCCACAGCTCTGTAAGGCTGTGCTGGTCCAGTGCTCACAGATTCATAGGGCCCCTATGTCAACAGAGTGACTTCAGATGTTACAGCTGCAAGTTTGATGGAGCTGTGTGAAATATCTAAGATACAATTGAATATCAATATACCATCTATAAGTCTTGAGACTGAAAAAATGCAGAATTCCATAGAGTTTAAAGGTTTTATATATATATATATATATATATATATGCAGAATCTGATTAATTGATAAACCTGGGTAGTTGTGGACTTCTATAAATCGACTGAGGAATCTGGTAATGTGTTTATCCTGAGTCCATGGATCTGGGCTGAGTGACACTTCTTGTGGGTTATGGCATCATTGACATAGCAATTGTAAATAGGACATGAGTCTTATCAGCACTGCCCAGATGAATGCAGTGCTGTGTTGTGGTTAAGATCTGTTCACTTAACTGGAATGGCAACTGTCTTCCTTAATGGGTGAGAATCTTTCTAACCGGATTTAGTATAGCAGAGGTTAAGAGAAGTAAACTTGTGGCAGTAGCGTTTGGGGGCTAACAAAGACTATGTACATACTTAGTGTTTAATGTACTTGTAATTTTTAAGAAAAGACAATCTTACAACTTAAGTAAGTTAAAAAAGGTTCAACAGACTACCCAGTACTAGATTTTTCCCTCTTGCCATTAGCACCTAGAAACCTGGACAAAATACCTCAGATGACTGTTTCAGATGCTGGACAAAAGAAAGCACAAGCTTGCATCCTAGGCAGAAAGGAAACAGATCAGGTGAGATGAACAACTGCCATGGTTTTTTGCCTGGAGACATTTTCTAAACTATGGTGCAGTAAGGGGAGCTCAAGTAGAGCACTGCTTTGAAAGATAGACATTAGTATTCAGGAAAGCTTAGATGGCTGGAATTTGTGGGGAAAATACTAGAGAGAAGGAAGTATGCAGAGAAAGAATTCTAGAAATCTGCATAGGCATCCTCTTGAAGTTTTTGCTGAATACCAAGCCATATGTGCATAAGCCAGGCAAAAAATTATGTACTGGGGAGCTGCAAGCTGAACAATCCCCAGAGCTTTCACGGGGCTGGGAGACTGTAAATTCTGACCAGCCTGACATACAAGAGCTGATGGAGCTTTCAGAAAAGAACCCAGAAAGGGCATGCCTTAAAAAATAGGGCTAAACTAGCCCTATAATATTTGGTACTCCAGACTTGACTTCCTGCTTAAAAAGAAGCCCTGAAAGCATCAAGCTCATCTCTAAGTAAATTAATTGCCTGCCGGGTCAAAATTCAACTTTCTTCTAAAGACAACAACAAAATTCAGATTCACAATACCCAGGATCCAGTCAAAAATCACTGGCCATGCAAAGATGCAGAAGAATGTGGCCCATAACCAGGAGAAAAACCAGCCAATAGAAGCAGAAGCTGAGATGACAAAGATGATGGAATTAACTGATGAAAACTTTAAAATTGCTATTATAAATTTGCTTGAGAACATAGACAAAAGCATGAACGTGATGAAGGGAAAAAATGGAAGACATAAAAAAGACCCAAATGAAACTTTTGAGATGAAAAATACAATGTCAGAAATTTAAAAACATACTGGTTAATATTAACAGAATATTAGATCTCAGAAGATAAAAATTAGAATATTTAGCAATAGAAACCATCTAAACTGAAGCACAGAGAGAAAAAAGGTTGAACCCCCCCCACCCGAGTCACCCATGAAACAATCATGAAATAATAGAAACCTATCTGTCATACATGTACTTAGAGTGTCAGAAGGAGGGAGGGAGCAGAAACAAAATATTGGAAGGTACAATGACTGAAAATTTCCAAATTTGATTAAACTGTAAACTGAGATCTCAACAAACTACAGGCAGGATAAACACACACACATACACACCATACACATTCCCCAAAGCACTTCATGGCCAGATCACTAAAAGCTGTCGGAGCTAAAAGACATGTTATATGCACAGGAACAGAGATAGGAATGATGGCCGACATTGGAAACAACACAAGTCAGGAGACAATGGAATAACATTTCTAAAGCGCTGAAAGAAAAAAGGACCCGACAAACTGCAATTCTATATCCAGAGCAAAAGGAAGGAAAAATAAAGACATTTCAAACAAACACAAGCTGAAAGAATTTGTCACCAGTAGACTGGCACTATAAGAAATGTTAAATGAAGTTTAGGTTGTAGAGAAATAATAACAGATGCAAATTTGGGTCTACACAATGTAATGAAGATTGCCAGAAATGGTCGATAGTTGAGTAAATAAAAAATACTTCTCATTTTAAATTTATTGAAAGATAACTGACTTATCCAATTGCAATATATTGTGGACTTTATAACACACGTGGAGGTACATGTAGTACGGTGATAGCACACAGACTGGGAAGGGCAGATGAAAGTATACTATTGTAAGATTTTAGCACATAGGATGGTATAAAGTAATTTGAAGACAGGTGCCAATAAGTTAAAGATGCATATGTAACCAGTTTAATGTGTAATTCATTTTGACTTGATTTTTATGTTGAAAGCTGAAGTTTATATGGTTGAAAATACTGTAGATTATGTATTTATAAATGAGATATTTCTAGGAATTATTTAAAACATTCTGAATATGTGGGATCCATGAAATACTTAAAAAAGAAATTGAACATATTAAATGCACAGATCTAGTTTAAAATATTTGACGCATAATCATTCTTATTTTTTTCTTTTCTTTTTAAAAAAGCGTTGGTCGGAGGTTTAGTGAGTTTGACTCACATAAATTAACACAATATGAAGAGCCAGGACTTTATCTTTTCACTCCATTTTATTTTTAAACATAACTGAGTCTCCATGCCATTATATTTGCAAAAATATCTCTATGCCTTTATTATAAATGTTGTTCTTAACTAATAAGTACTTGAAACCCTCTTTTGTGGAAAAATCAATAAGTAGTTTTTGAGAGGGTGTTACTGTTATGATTAAGTTATATGTTTACAAAAATTAACAGATTTTATTTTCTAGAGAAGTTTTAGGTTTATAGGAAAACGGAGTGGAATGTACAGCGAGTTCCCATCACCAACAGCCCCCCCTCGCCAAGTTACCCTTGTTATTAACATCTTGTAGAAGTATGGGCATTTGTTACCACTGATGAGCCAATATTGATACATTGTTATTAACTGAAGTCTACATTACAGTTCACTCTTGGTTTTGTATGTTCTATGAGGTGTGATAAAGTATAAGGGCATGTATCCACCAGCGCAGCATAAAATGGAATAGTTTCACTGCTCTAAAATCCCCTTTACTCTGCCCACTCACCCCTCCCTCCCTACCAACCCCTGGCAGTCACTGATCTTTTTACTGTCTTCATAGTTTTGCCTTTTCCAGATGTCATGTCGTTGGAATCACACAATATATAGCCTTTTCAAATTGGTTTCTTTCACTTAGTAATATGCATTTAAGCTTCCTGCATGTCTTTTCATGGCTTGATGGCTCATTTATTTTTAGTGCTGAATAATATTCGATTGGACCAGACAATTGAATATGATTTATCCATTCACCTAGCGAAGGACATCTTGGTTACCTCCAAGTTTTGGCAATTATGAATAGAGCTGCTAGAAACATTTGTGTACAGGTTTCTGTGCAGATATAAATTTTCACTCTATTTGGGTAAGATACCTAGGAGTGTGATTGCTGGAACATTTGATAAGACTGTGTTTAGCTTTGTAATAAACTGGCAGACCATCCTCCAAGGCGGCTGTACCGTTTTGCATCCCCACCAGCAACGAATGAGAGTTCCTGTTGCTCCACAACCTCATCAGCTTTCGGCGTTGTCAGTCTTCTGGATTCTGGCCATTCTAATAGGTATGTAGTGCTAACTCGTTGTTTTACGTGGCCTTTCAAATGTTATTTACTGGGAATTCCCTGGCAGTCCAGTGGTTAGGACTCTGCGTTTCCTCTGCAGAGGTCACGAGTTCAATCCCTGGTCGGAGAACTGAGATCCTGCATGCCACGTGGCACGGCCAACAAAAAAATGTTAGTTACTTACATGCCATAAACCATGTGACAGGATCATATTCCTGAGTTGTTAACTCCGGTTAATAACTTCTGCTCTACCTCCCAGAGGCAGGATTGTTGTAGAAGGAGAATGGAAATTGAAAGGAAAGAACCAAGCACCCTGAGCTGGCAGGGTTGTGCTTATTGAGAGCTGAGCTCTCTTGGTTTCGGAGAAAAGGGGTGTGACAGGCAGTTGGATGGTCCCTGGCAAGTTCTCTTCTCTCCGTTCAGGCACAGCTAGATGGGTTTGCACACAATTGGGAAACAGGCCATTTCCCTTTCCCCTCTCTGCAGCTTCTTACAAGCTCCGACCTGTTTTCTCAGCTCGACCACTCCAAGGTAAAAAGGCACCCACCCCACTTCTTCCTTCGGCTCAGCCCTTGGGGCCCACACAGCAACCAGTGCCTCTCCATGCTCAATCCCAATAGAGAGACACCACAGGGAATACAGTGGCCCGTCTGTAACCATGGGAAAAGAAATATTTTTCTTTGACTAATAAATTAGAAATAGCCTGGCTGTCTTGTTTCACCCCACGAAGGCAATCCTTCATAGGTTAAAGGGTGCAGATATACTCGCTAATTCTGTTATTCTATTTAAGCTTCTCAACTTTGCTCAGATTCTCTTGTTGGCTGGTAGGCATCACTGTGCCCTGGACACCTGGGGGTACCACCCAGGACTGCATGAGTAGAGGATAGCCTTTGCTGGCTTTCTCAGGACCTCCTTTGGCTTGCAGGACTCCAGAGACTTTTGCTTTCTCTCCTCGTGAACACACTTTCAGCTCTGCCTGGCGATCCTTGTGAACCCATCTTCTTAAGGCTAAGTAAACCATTTGTTTGCTTGTGCTAATCTTTGTATCCTCATTAGTATCTGTATCAAATGAACTAGACAAGCATTCATCCTTTGCGGTATCTCTGTTGTATTTCTTACTCCACGCAGCCATCACCGCATTCTTTCCCGATGACCCAGTTTTATAGCAATTTTGCTCCTCTCCTCCCCTTCCTTCCCCAAGTGGGGAGGGTCTCTTGTTCATTCCCTTCATTCAGCATTTTCCTTTCATTTGTTGGTTCACTCATTGATTTAACAAGCACTGAACTTCTGCAAGGCAGTATGTGACGTGCTAACAGCACACAAGGCTGGTGTCAATTCTTGGCCTCATAGGGCTTGCCAGCTCATGGGGAGACCCAGGGGGTAAAAGGAGGATGATAAAGAAAAGTGTGAACGACCTCCATGCGCTTGGAGAGCAGTGCCTCCAGCTGCTGACTGGGACCCGGGATGATCTAGGGAAGATTTCCTGGAGAGAACATGACTAAGTTGATACCCCAAAAAGGGAAGGGGTAGAAAGGTGGAAAGAGGAGTCCTGGAAGAATGTACCAGGGAAAGAGAAGAGCTTGTGGGAAAAGCTAAGGACCTGAAAGAGGGTCAGTGTGGCCAGATCACAGAGCACAGGAGAGTCCTGAGGCCAGGGGTTGGGACCAAGGTTGGGGGTGTAGTAAGCCCAGCTGCTCAGGCTTTACCCTGAGAGTAACGGGGAGCCAGTGGAGTGCTTCAAGTAGTGCTGTGACATGACTGTGTTCAGGTTTTGGAAAGACTTACTCTGAAGAGCGATAAGGTGGAACCAGAACACTTAAGAAGATGGTTCAGTAATCCAGGCAAGAGAAGAAGTACAAACTAGAATAAAGGCAGAAGAGGGCAGAGAAGGTGACTGATTCCAGAGATGCTGAAAATGATCCGGTGCTCTTGGTGATTAATTTGTTGTTCGAAAGAAGAGAGAGAGAGGAGTCAGGTACGTTGCCTGTATTTTGGGCTTGGGAAACTGAGTGGACAATGGGGCATTTACCTACATAGGCGATAATGCAGGAAGACAGTTTTTCTTGTTTAAATTAATAAACAAACTTTTAAAGATCAGCCTCAGGTTCAAAGCAAAATAGAGAGGAAAGTACAGAGATTTCCCGTGTACGCTACCCCCACACATGCCCATCCTCCCCCACTATCCACAGCCCTCGCCACAGCAGCACTTTGTCGCAGCTGATGAACTGACACCTCGCGATCATCCAAAGTCTATGCTTTACTAGGGTTCACTTTTGGTGGCATATATTCTACGGGTTTGGACAAATGTATAATGACACGTATCCACCACTGAAGTATCATACAGAATGGCTTCACTTTCCTAAACAATTCTTTGTGCTCCAACTCTTTATCTCCCTCCCCCCACTACTGATCTTTTTACCGTCTGCATAGTTTTGCCTTTTCCAGAATGCCATAGAGTTGGAATCACATAGTATGGAGCCTTTCCAGATTGGCTCCTTTCTCTGAGTGATACGCATTTAAGGTTCCTCTGTGTCTTTTCCTGGCTTGATAGCTCATTTCTTTTTAGCACTGAAGAATATTCCATTGCCTGGATGTACCAACCATTTATTAATCCATTCACCTACTGAAGGACATCTTGGTTGTTTCCAAGTTTGGGCAATTATGAATAAGAATGTTGTCAACATTTGTGTGCAGGTTTTTGTGCAGACATGAGGTTTTCAACTCATTTGGGTAAATATCAAGGAGTGTGATTTCTGGCTGGTGTAGTAAGATATTTGTGAGAAACTGGCAAACTGACTTCCACGGTGCTGGACCATGTCGCGTTCCCACCAGCAGTGATGAGAGTTCCTGTTGCTCTACGTCCTCACCAGCGTTTGGTGCTGTCAGTGTCTAGGATTTTGGCCATTCTAATAGGGGCGTACTGGTATCTCATCATTAGTTTAATTTGCATCTCCCTGATGATATATGATGCGGAGCATCTTTTCATATGCCTATTTGCCATCTGTATATTTTCTTTGGTGAAGTGTCTTTTAAAGTCTTTTGTCTATTTTTAGTCAGGTTGTTTGCTGTCCCGCTTTTGAGCTTTAGGAATTCTCTGCATACTTTGGATAGCAGTCCTTTACAGGTATGCGTCTTTTCCAGATATTTTCTCCTCGCCTGTGCTGGCTTCGCATTCTCTTAACCTTGTTTTTCACAGAGCAGAAGTTTTAAATTTGAATGAAGTCCAACTTGTCAATTATTTCTTTCCTAGGTCATGCCTTTGGTGTTGAAGACACAGCTTTGAGAGAAAGATGAGTTCAGTTCCGTGCTTGTTAGATTTGAGTCCCCTTTGGACGCCTGTGAGGAGGCCCCCTTGGGTGCCTAGTTGGTCACAATACACTACACTCAGGAGAAAGGGCTTGGCAAGTTCATCAGGGCCCTGTCTTTCCCCTGCTTCCCTCCCCAGCACTCATACGCCTGGATCAGGGCTCCCGAGGAAGTGCACTTCTCCTCTGGAGGCCTCCTCACACTTCCTCCAGCGACCTCCTCCTCAAAAGTAGCATGGCAGCATTCAGAGACAGGAAAAGTGCTCTTCCCTTGGCATTCCAGGGCCAATTTTCAGTCTGTCATCAGGTAGCAAAGCTTTTTATGTGCACTGCTCTCAGGGGAGAGCTTGGCTTTACACCAAGAGATTCTGGGCTGTGGATTCCTGAAAAGGGAATATGGGAAATCTGATTTTCAGCTGCAAGATGGTATGCGAGAGAGAAATGGTTTAATGTGGATTCTCAAGGGCCTTCGGCTCAGAGAAGCCTGTGGATTTTCAACCACAAAGAGGGACGATGGCAGCATGTGACAAGGCAGCAGAAGACCCCCAGGACACCCAGAAGGGGATAGTGCTTGGCTTTCTGCCTAGAAATAGGGGAAGAGATGGTGTCCCATGAGAGCCACATGGAGTGCGCCTGGCCAGTTCTTCGGTCTCTGGATGGGGGTTTGTCTGAGCCTCAGAAGCTGTCTGTAGGGAGAGCCACTCAGGCTCCAGGCTTGGATCAACTAATAGCTAATGCTTAGAGGTGAAGTGGAGAGAGACTCTGTAATTAACCACCTGAGCAGAAGCCTCTTCCTTGATACCTGGACAACTCTAGGTATTGACCGTAGAAACTGAGATCAGCTCCCGGGAGAAGCCTGAGTTTCACCTAATATTTAACCCCAATAGACCAAGCCATAAAATAGGAGGAACCAAGTTGCCATGAAAGACCAGGGCACAGATTTCTTATTTCTCTTTTCCCTTGTCCTTAACGTAAATCAGTGCTCCTGGGCCAGTTAAGATGTGGAAAATAAAGTTCCATTTCGGCAAACTGGAGTGTGAGAGTTTGCATCTTCTATACAAGTCCCCGTGTCACTGCTGGAGCATGCAACTCTTTCTTTGGACTTTATCTTAAAGTCCATACCGTTTAATCACAGCATCCTTCTATAACTTGATCCATCCTTCCCTGACTTTGGTGCTATGACAGCCTGTCCAGTCCCAGCCTCTAGTAAGGCATCTGCCTTACCTTGTTCCCTGACAGCACCTCTAGTCCTTTCAACGTATTTCAATACCTGTGCGGGCCTTTTGTTCCTGCCTTTAGCCGTGTGATTCCTTGACCTCTTGTTGTGAAATCTTCATCTCATTATAGCCACAAAGGAACAACTTATTGTTACGCTATACCTCTCTGCTTTCAAAAGCTGGGAGTTGGCATGCCCCTCTCTCTTTCCCTTTCTACATCCTAATTCAGCCTTCAGGATCCAACCAACTTTCACTATTCAGTAACCCGCTTGCCATCTCATTTACTCCCCTGTCCAATTTGGATACCCTGGTCAGCCATTTTAACGTGTCTTCATTACACAAGGCTTTCCTAGCATCTTATTGTACCCAATTTCCTAACATTCCATATCATTCATTCTTAATTTTTGCTTCTGGGCTACAGATTATTGCCAAAGAAGGTGCTGGAACTTTGCCCACCTGCTCTCCTACGCATTCATGTTCACTTCAAATGGGTGTGCATTTCTGCTCGTCAATCCCATCCTCCATATCTTTTCGTTTCTGGTGTACCTCCTAAAATAATTTTCAAAATAATTTTGAAAGTCTGTGTATACCTTCACCATTTTGAAATGGACATACAGAAGTTTTCAGCAAAAGTTTAAATAGTTAAAAAAATGTACTTCCTGGCTTATTGAAATGTTGACATTTTAAAAGAAAAGTGTTGCCTGGCTCCCTTAAATGAATCCAGTGTGAAAGAAACGCCATGGTAATCTGACACCTGGCGTTATCCATTTAAAATGAGTGTGCTACCCATTAAAAACACACCTACTCACGAACCCGTGTCCCCTGCGTCGGCAGGCGGCCTCTCAACCACTGCGCCACCAGGGAAGCCCGATTCCTTTTATTTCTTGAACTCATATTCCATTCTGCTTCCCCCAAATTTTGTCCTAATATACTTTTGATGCTTAATGTCATCATCACTCTATCAGACCTCCATGCAACAAAATACATAGGTATCTTATTTATATGTTAATTTTTATTTACTATGACTAAAAGACTCTTTGTTGACACATTTTTTTTGTCTGGATAGGGTTATCATGAAAATTATCATAAGCACAGAGCTGCACAAAACATCCTCAACGTATGGCAGAGTTTAAGAAATATTTATTAATCAAACATTTTATTGGAAAGGCATCTCTAAATTAGACGGATAGGACTGGGTATCCACTTACTTAATGAAGGGAACTGTTGAATTTTCTCTCTTTTTTTTTTGTGCACTTGAGTTTTCACACCCGGGCAATGTATGGGGTGAATGAGAGGTTTGCCTACCTTTGAGGAAGGGAAGGATGGAGGGCTGTAAGGGGAGTGAGGAGAGAATAGCCCCACAAGGACTTTCTCTAGCAAGTCACAAGGAATTGGAGGATCCAGAATCAGTTTCCTTCAAGCATCCATGTCTCATGCTCCCAGGGTTCCTGGGATCCCACTTTGAAGACCCATGTCCTGAGCTCTCCTCTCCCCAAGCCCCAGTTCCCAGACGGTGAGGAAAATTGTCCAAGGAGATCTTTGTTTTCCATCCTTGCGGCCTCAAAAGATCTAACCTCCTTCCTATCTTTTCTTTCTCCTTCTTGGGAAGATACACCCTTACTTGTAAGGTTAATTTATTCCTTTTCACAAATGCTGGGTTGTTTTCTTCTTCCACATTTTTAATTGCATCCTCTGTCCCACAACCATCTTCAATATCTTTCTTTGCAGATGCCTTTCCTTCTGCCAATAAACTTGCCAGGTCTCTCCTAGTTGTGTGTTTCAAAATTCTTTTTAATTAAACCTTTTTTCATTTGATGTTGCCGTCTCCTTGATGTATGTGCTCTGCGCGCCTTCTCTGTGTAGCTTTGATTTGTGTATCAATTCCAGTGTGTCTCGTTTCTCCCAGTATTTGATCTTCCACCCCCAACCTGCAGTGATCAACACTTACGCTGCTTCCTAGAGTTTTGCCACGTTGTCCGTTCCCCAGAGTGCAGTGATGACGCTCTTTAGATGTCCGCCCTTCCAGATGCCAACCACCTGTCTCACCTTCCTGGTCTTCCACGTGCTCTGCTCCCGGGGCACCCATGCTGCCTCTCTTTCCAAGAAGTGTATCAAACCTCTGCTTGACCTTGGGGCTCTCCTCCCACTGGGGATTTCTAACCCACTCTGAAAGTCTGCTCCTTGCTCAGAAGTTCAGCTAATGTATTTTTAAGATTTTCCCTTGAGACTTCATCTTTGACCCACTTGAAGTGTGTTGTTTAGTTTCCAGGAGTTTCCACTTGGCCTCCACTGACAATGCAGGAGTGAAGGGATCAGCTGGGCTTTTTAAAATTTACTTATTTATTTTTTATTGATGTATAGTTGAATTACAATGTTGTGTTAATTACTGCTGTACAGCAAAGTGACTCTGTTATACCTATAGATAGAGACGCATTTTTTCACGTTCTTTTCCATTATGGTTTATCATAGGATATTGAATATAGCTCCCTGTGCTACACAGTAGGACCTTGTGGTGTGTTTGTTTGTTTCTGGCCGTGCCGCACAGCATGCGGGATCTTAGTTCCCCGACCAGGGATCGAACCCATGCCCCCTACAGTGGAAGCGCACAGTCTTAACCACTAGACCTCCAGGGAAGTCCAGGATCTTGTTGTTTATTCCTTTTTCAAGTCCTCCACAATTTAGCTCCATCTATTTTACAGAACCCTTTCCTTTTACTGCTGGCAACCAAAACCCCATCTCTGGACTAAGTTAACGTTCCATATCACTCTCTGAATACTACCTTGCGTCTTGCTGGCTTCACATGTTTGCTTATATTTAGAATTCTTTGACAATCAGTTTTGTTTTTGTTTTAGTTTCCCAAATAATGGTTGCAAAGTCATTCTAAGCCTATTCTATTTCTTAGAATAAAATTGTATTTGAACAAAATTGTACTTGAAATTATGGAAATTTAATAAGGAGGGATGATTCTGGGGGGAAAGATACAGCCTAAAAAGAGTGATCAGGTGAGTGTCCACAGTTTGGGCTCCTAACAATGCGCCCAATTCGTCCCCAGCTGTGCCTCGAGAGTGTGTGATGAATGTCTGTTGCCATCTCAGCAAATGACTTCATAGTCAACTCTCACTCACGTTCATTTGCTTTGAGAACGTGAGTAAATTCTTCATATTTTCTGAGTTTCTTTTCAACAGGGCTAATAATGATTCATTTGCAAAATGCCTGTGGAAAGAAGATCTCATATCTGCAAAGGTTTTTTTGTTTTTTTTTTAAAAACATAATTAATAACAGCCTGGCATGAGGTTTCACAGAATATTATTACAGTATTTAATCTGAGAGAACAAATACGTCTAATTGAGGCCTATTAAATAGAGATGAATAAAAAATTCTTTTCTGGAAACGAAAATACATTCAGTGAAAATTATTAGGCAGCAAATTTAATGTAAACAATTCCATTTTATTGTAACCCTTTGAATTTACATTGTACTCCTTTCTAAATCCAAAGAATTTAATTGAATGATTTTTTTCTTTTTTTTTTTACAAAACCAACATATAATCATCCGGTAAAATCTACTGGTTACTAAATGAATCATAGAATAATACTGCTGTGTGTTAGGTTTGTATATGTGTTTATAATTTCTAACATGAAATTTCACCAGTTAAAATGCTACCTGTTTCTTGCTTTGAGTGGAATTTTGATCTTTGGAGGGATCACTCCAGAATTCCAGTCCCTTTCTCTGTACCTCTTATTAATGGTGGTTGGGAAGATCCGTTACTGACTTCCCTTTTAGGTCACAGGTGGACTGGTCTTGAGTGAAAGCCCTTGGCAGTGGCCCTCACACTGGGGTCCTTGAACCCACTCTATCACTGGGAGACTTGTGAAAATGCACTTTCCCAGGCTCTATCCCTTAACCACAGAATCAGAATGTACAAAAGTGATCTTGGAGTCTCCTTTTTTAAAAAAACCACTCTCGGTAAAATCAGAGCTCATTAACATTTATGAATCACTGGTCTGAAACACGACAACCTGTATTCTCAAGTATGGGATTTCTCCGTGCATAGCACAATTGGGTTCACCTGCCCACGTCTCTGGGGGCATTAGACATAGCAGGACTATAATTCTACGAATGTTGCTCTCTGTGTCTGGGTACCCCACAGCTGCTGGGAACAGAGGACAGTATTTTACTCTTCCTCTTGTCAATACTTATGGTCCTTACCTACTGTGTATCTGTGTACTGTTGTGTGCGATTGATTACTTATTATATTATTTTGCATGTGGTATAGGCTCTTAGGTTATTGTTTTGACTTGTATAACTTGTGTGTGTATACTTTGTTTCCCTGACCAGGTCTTAAACTCTTTGCAGACAGAGAATGGCTTGTTTCTTTAATATTCTGGACCGGTACCTTGCTCAGGGCTCTGAGGCCGGCAGGTATCATGAAGTGCATTTTAACAGACTGGTTTCCTCATACACATACTCAGTTTTAGAAGAACCAGTGTGCCCTGGGAGCTCTGAGGTAATGCAGTGACTGGATGTCCATGTATAGATCACCTAATGAGACACAGAGACAGCACTAAATGCACAGCTCAGTCGGCACCTCGTAAGAGGGAAGGGGCCATTCTGGTACAACCTTATTAGCAATCAGGGGAGACTTGCGATTAATTAAAAATGTTAGTGATCATCAGTGCCTGCGAGTCAGGAGAGACGGTTACTCAGCGTCTGCTCTAATTATAACTTAAATGCCAAAAAAGTTTTGCCTATATTTCAGTCACCTTAATGTATAGTTATTCCAGGAACATTTCAGAATAATAGATGGCATTTCACTGAAGCCAATTAGCATTTCCTAAAACCCCAAGGATGCTTTAGTTTCATCTTCTAAAAAAAATTATACTCTTTTTTTCTTAAGATGGTAGTGTGTGTGTGTGTGTGTGTGTGTGTGTATAGTGTGTATAGGGTGTGGACCTTAGCAAGGCTACCTGATTTTTGGCTCTAATGAGGGGAGAGCATATTCCGCTAATACATGCTAATTAGTGGGTAGCATTTAGTTGCAATTATGAAAACCAAGATCCTGTCCAAGATGTAAGGTTTTATATCCTTATGGTAAATGCCTGTCAGTGATCAATAAATTAGTATGTTTGCTTGTGTTGAAAAGTCGGTTTTTAACTTAATGTTTTAAACGAAGTTTTGCTGAAGGATGTCATGAGAAGCCGCCGTATGAAATGTTCCACTACCTTTGCAGAAATGCCCCGTATGTGAAGATGTGCGTCTGAAGTTTCATTGAGAACTTCGGCAAGGAGGTACTTCGGCCCCTCTGAGAAACTGGCACTCGTATTCCTTTATGAAAATAGGAACTGTGTAATTGACAGTGTCCAGCTAAATTTAAACCTGAGCTGTGCCAATTATGTAGAGATTTAACAACTGAATATCTATGTTCTTTCATCACCTCGTCTTGACATTCTACTCTTACTATTTTTCAGACTCCTACCTGGAGTCCTTCATGGAAAATGTGGAATGAATACATCAATAAAACGAATAAAATAGGATCGTTGCGTTGTGATGAAGAACAGAGAGATATTGGACAAATCACAGGACCTCAATTTTCATCTGCAAAATAAGCAGCATAATACTTTCCTACCTACTTCATAGGAGGGCTGTGGGGATTAACTTAGGCCAGCTCAACTGTAAGGAACTATACACATGGTATTTTTGTAGAGAAGGTCCGAGCTTTAAAGCCTGAGCTATATTTGCTCTAAGGATTCAGACATGTCATTAGGGTATGTGGGGCAGGACAGGAAGATGACCAGCATAGGAAGAAGCCCAGAAAGGAGCCCATCCCAGGTGAAGGGAGGATGACACTGAGCTCAATTGTTGTCTGGGATCAGTGGATCCCTATGAGCAGGTGGAATGATCTTATAGTATGCTAGCCTTTTCACGCCATCCTTTCCAGGGCCCTGGGGAAAATATAAAAATTAGAACTGCTTTCACTGAAATCTCTGTAAGATACTGCGAATGTAAGGGGGCCTTTTTGTAACCAAAGAACAGAGCAAAATATAAATTTACCCTTGCTGCTCCAGTTCTCCACCTATTTTTGTGTTAACCTTTTCATTCTTTTCAGTTGATTTGCCAAATTGTCCCCAGTTGCTCTACAGAAATGACTTTGAAAGGTTCCGTGATGGCCACCTAAAAGCAAAGTCCACGGTTTCATCCTTCTGGCCTCTGGGATACGGCAGTGCTCATCACTTCCTCTTGGAAATGCTCTCTGTCGACTTTGGAGACACCATCCTGTTACTTCTCTGACCATCTCTTCTTCCCTCTTGCTGGGTCCCCTGCTGCAGCCCACACTCCAGAATCAGAGAGAAAGGGACTGAGCCCTGACCCCTGTCCCTTTTCACCGTACACACGTTAGGATTGTGTGTATCCTCTTCGACACGTTATACATACTATTACTCAGAATAACAATGAAGGTTATTTATTTATTGTTTGTTTTTTTTTTTTTGATGTGGACCACTTTAAAAGTCTTTACTGAATTTGTTACAAATTGCTTCTGTTTTATGTTTGGTTTTCCGGCCACCAGGTATGTGGGGATCTTAGCTCCCCGACCAGGGATCGAACCCACACCCCCTGCACTGGAAGGCAAAGTCTTAACCACTGGACTGCCAGGGAAGTCCCTACTTATTTTTTATAGAATATACTCACATCTAATAGACCGAAGTTGTATTTTGAGATGCTTCCTTGAATAGGAGAAAAAAGGAACCAGCATGTGGAGTATTGCACCCAAATCTAGATACCCCCTCAGAATTTACAGACACATATAGAAATACTGTTTTTGTAGAGCTATTCACCCATCCATTCCTGGCTAATGTACCACCGAAATTCTGATGACTCTGAATCTGTATCTCCATTCCAGAACTCTCTCCTGATTTCTAGACTGGTACTCCCACCTGGATCACAATAATTGAGCGTCCCTCAGGAACTCACACTCAAACTCCTTATCTTTTCCCCTTGAATATGTTTCTCCTTCTATCCTCACCCACCCATCTGAGTTAGCCTAAATTCGTTCTCCCTCTGTATACCTCACGCGTGGCTACCGAGTTTCTTGTATTTCTGTACATACTTTTCAGATCTGTCCCTTCCTCTCAATCAACGGTCTTCACCCTTCAGTGAGCATCAGAGTCCCCTGAAGGGCTTGTCACAGCATAGAAGGCTGGGCGTCATTCTCAGAGTTTCTGATCCAGTGCGTCCAGGGTGTGCTGAGAATTTGCATTTCTAACAAGTTCCCAGAGATCCGATGCTGCTGGTTGAGGGGGTGGGGCTGTGCAAACCACGCTTTGAGAATCATTGGCTCAAGTCTCTACTAATTAGTACCTTCATCTTTTCTGTGATCCCTTCTCACCTGTGCTGGCTAGTGGTCCCCTGCTCTTCCTTTCCCCATCTCACAAAGCTCCAGTGCATCCTCTGTATCAGTGCTGTCCAGAAAGACTTCCTGTGACGACAGGAATGTTTATCCTGTTCCATCCAGTACACTCGCCATTAGTTACATGTGGCTGCTGGGTACTAACTGAGGACCTGAGCTTTTAAGTATTAAATTATTATTTGATTTTCAATATATGTAGTGATTACTGGATTGGACAGTGCAACTCTACATTGCTGGCGGACTATTCCAAGACAAGAATCCATTCATATGTCTTCCTTGTTTCAAATGCTCTGATGGTCCATATTGTCCCCAGATTAAAGACGGATTATACTGTCATCCGTCTGTGTTCAGCTTTGAAACCAGGAGGACCTTATTCAAATGTTGGCTCCAATACTTGAGAGCTATATTGTTTTAGGCAAGAAAGTTAATCTTTGATTCTTTTACTGTCTTTTACTGTAAATCTTTGATTCTTTTACTGTCTTTTACTTTACTTTTGATGTCTTTTACTGTAAATCCCTTATCATAGTGATCATAGCAAGTGATCGATAAACAGAACCCATCAATTATAATGAGAAATTGAAAATTATTAGTAAAAACTGGTAGTAGCAATCATAATTATTCCAAACTCCTTTGTAAGGTATTCCAAGTCCCTTTATAATTTAGAGCTTGCCTCGCTTTCCAATTTAATTTTGATATGCCTTATCTTTTACCTTAACTTCCAGACTCTCTCAATTGTTTGTATTTTCCCTAGATACTTTCATCTAATTCATGCTTTTGTGCCTTTGTTTGTGTTGGTTCCTTGCTGGCCTACCCTGATGTATACAACTTTTCTTTTTTTTTTAAGCCTAAGGGGTTTTCTTATCTATGAAATCCTTCTGCTTTGCCCCGTCACATTAGGTAGAGCTGACTACCACCTCCTTCTTGTCTGAACAATGCACAACTTGTATCACAGCACCTGTCAGCTCTAGTACATGTGTCTGTCCACATATATATCCTCCTCCTCAACGGTGTTTCTAGAAAGCATTTCATTTCTATATTCTCAGGACCCAGCACACCACCCATTGCAGGCACTAAATACCTAATTGTTGAGGGGATCATGGGTCAGGTCCTATTAAAAGGTAATTTTTTTTTTTTTTTTTTTTTTTTTTTGCGGTACGCGGGCCTCTCACTGTTGTGGCCCTTCCCGTTGCGGAGCACAGGCTCCGGACACGCAGGCTCAGCGGCCATGACTCACGGGCCCAGCCGCTCCGCGGCATGTGGGATCTTCCCAGACCGGGGCACGAACCCGTGTCCCCTGCATCGGCAGGCAGACTCTCAACCACTGTGCCACCAGGGAAGCCCCAAAAGGTAAGTTTTGATACTTTCTTGAACTATAAATAAACTGTTCAAATCTTTGGTCCAGGATTTGGTCCTGAGCAGCTGTGTGACGTTCGTGAGATGCCTCACTTCTCTGAGCTTTTCCAGTGGGAGACTGGAGTAGAGGAATCTCAAGAGTCCATCCAACTCACACCCTCAGCCCTCAGTGTCTTCTGCACAGACACTTAAAAAAGTTGTTTTTAGGGGCTTCCCTGGTGGCGCAGTTGTTGAGAGTCCGCCTGCCGATGCAGGGGACAAGGGTTCGTGCCCCGGTTCGGGAAGATCCCACATGCCGCGGAGCGGCTGCGCCCGTGAGCCATGGCCGCTGAGCCTGCGCGTCCGGAGCCTGTTGCTCCGCAACGGGAGAGGCCAAAGTTGTTTTTAGATTTTAAAAAAATTTAAAAAAATTTTTTGGCCACACCGCGCAGCATGTGGGATCTTAGTTCCCTGACCAGGGATCGAACCTGCACCCCCTGCAGTGGAGGCGTGGAGTCTTAACCACTGGACTGCCAGGGAAGTCCCTGCACAGAGAGTTTATTTTAAAATTCTGCTGTATTTCACTGATAAACGATATATTTTTGGGCCCCAAGAAAAAAGAAATACTGAGCTTTTTTGGAATGAGGATAAAGATTTAAAATGATTACTTATTATTGTTTTCTTGTTTTAGCTTAAGGAGATACCTCAAACATTTACAGAAATTTTAAACACTGAAAGTAAGAATTCAAAACCTGATGTAAAAGGCAAGGACATAGCAAAATATTCAGGAAGTATTCAGGAAATAGCAAGTATCCTGGGTGGCTAAGGCACTGAGCATGAGAAGAGGGGAGAGACTGGAAGGCCAGGCTGGGCGTATTGTAGAAGGGCTGCATTGCCAGGCAATGGAGTTTGTTTTTAATTCATAAGACAATAAAGAACTGTAGGAACATCAACCTGGCTGCAGTGTTTTGGATAACTCGTATCATGAAAAATAAAGAAGAGAAACATTTTTCAACACTGGGTCCTGAAATGACATACTAGGAGCCTGAACTAATATGTTGGTAAGAATTGAAAGAAGGTCAAGAAGACAAATATCGCAGCAGACAAATATTCTCACCTTGGATACTGATTAAATGAGGGGGAAGAGAAAGATGATGAAAAAGGAGCTCGTATTTCATGTCTGCATACTAAGAAGGAGAGTGGTATCAATCCCAGGAATATGGAAACCAAGAAGTTTGAGAGGGATGGCGAGAGTACTCTTTTGGATCCATTGACTTTCAAATACTAACGAGGTGTTTTACAAGAATGCCTAGCAGGAATCTGGAAATTTAAAGAGGGGTCACCTGAAGGCAAGACTTATGACTGGGACTTTGAAAAGGTCAAAAAAGGATGTGAGCAGAAAATCTTGAGTTGAACATCCAGTAGAATCCGAGTGTTAGATTTGAGTAGGACCTCAGAGATCAACTAGATTAACTTTCTCATTTTCTAGACAAGGAAATTTAATGTCCAGACTACAAGGAAGGCTTAAGGAACTTACTTAGATCCTTACATTATGATTTACTCTCTATAAATGGAGGAGGGATTTGAGGCTACTTTTTAACAGATAAATCATAAAGTGATTTTGCTTCTGCCAAAGAAATATTTCATCGTTATCTTTTTGATTCAACAAGGAGAAGTGCTCTTGCCTGAAAGGCATACTTTCTTTGTTATCCAGTGTTGTTTTTTCCTTTTTTTTTTTTTTTTAAATAAGACTAGTTTTAGGTCCCAGATTAAAATGGAACTAGTGACTCTAATATGGCACTAGTGCTTAGAGATGGGGATAAAACTCAAGACCAAGACTAAATGCTTTAGAAAAAAGCGGCTCTCATCCTTCTGTTTGTTTTCAAATACTCAGGGCTGTAATTTGATAACCTAAAGACAAGAAGAGAAAAAAATAAATAAAGCTGACACGCTGTGTCCTGAACTGTTAACTGAACAATGTGGTCTACTCCCCTTGGCCAAGCCATTTGAAGGAAAGATGCATTCTTCGCTCTGGCAGGACACCTTAGGTTCAGAATTGGTTTATGTACAATTAGAAGTCTGATGGGCACTGGGTTATTAGAAACTTCATCTTTGCACAGTATTAGTTCAGTCGAGAGTCCCTGTCAGTCACCTGAGGTGGAAACTGGAAACCCCAACAGATTCCTTTACTTCTCTTTTTAGAAATTAAAAGCTCAAGAAAACATGTCAGGCCATAAAATGACACATAAAGAAACCATAAAAATTAGTAGGTCTGATTCTGAAAGTTAAACTTTTTTTTTTTTTTAGCATGGTGCAAGGCACTGGATCCCAGTTGAAAAGAAAATACATCAAGAGAAAATACTTGCTATGTGGGCCATTAATAGTTAATATTCTTGACATTCAGAATAGGATTACAAAGCAACAAGTAACAGAAAATTAGCCCCAGGGAAAAACAATCAAATAAATATTAATAGATTGATATTTTGCAAAGGAGAATTAAAAATTACCAAAGCCCATAATAATCTTAATATTAACCAAGAAATACAAGATTTGTTCTCTTATTGCCACACCTGTCCAATGGTCCAAGCCGGTAGCCTTTGGCAAAGATTAAGAATAATGATAATATACAGAGCTGGGGAAACAAGAACACTGTGAAGTGGGGGTGGAGTGGGAATAAACATTCTTCAGAAAATTTGGCAATTTGAATCATAATCTTAACAAACGTGAAAACTCTTTGTGACAGTTGGACTTCCAAGAGCCCCCAATTCTGGCTTCCTGGTGTACGTATTTGTACACCCCTGGAGTGAGGGTGGGGCTGTGAGTGTGATGGGTGAGCACTCCTGTCATCAGGTTATGGTCTATGACAAAGGTAAGAAGATTTTGCAGATGTCATGAAGGTTGCCAGTCAGTTTAACTGAAGGGAGAATATGCTGGATGGGCCTGACCTAATCAGGTGAGCCCTTTAAAAAAGGGTCCAGAGGTAAGTGGCAAGAAGCAGCAGCAGATGCTCTCCTGTTGGCCCTGAAGAAGCAAATTATCATGCTATACAGTTGGCCACATGGCAGAGAACGGCGGTTGGCCTCTAGCTGCTGAGAGACAGTCCTACAACCACAAGGAACTGGATTTTGCCAGCAACATTGGGCTTGGAAAGGACTCTGTGCCCTAGATGAGTTTGTAGTCTTTTTTTTTTTTTTTTTTTTTTTTTTTTTTGCGGTACGCGGGCCTCTCACTGTTGTGGTCTCTCCCGTTGCGGAGCACAGGCTCCGGACGCACAGGCTCAGCGGCCATGGCTCACGGGCCCAGCCGCTCCACGGCACGCGGGATCCTTCCGGAGTGGGGCACGAACCTGCGTCCCCCACATTGGCAGGCGGACTCCCAACCACTGTGCCACTAGGGAAGCCCTGAGTTTGTAGTCTTGGCTGACACCTTGAATGCAGCCTGGTGAGACCCCGCAAGCAGAGAATCCAGTTAAACTTTGCCCAGACCCTTGACCCACAGAAACGGTGTGGTGATACATGTATTTTATTTGAAGCTGCAAAGTTCATGGAAATCTATTCCAAAGCAATAAAAGAGCAATACATATTTTGAGTAACTAAGTCTGACCTTGGGAAGTCATCCTGAGGTTATAATCAGACACGCAAACAAAATTATATGTGAAAGGATTTTTGTTGTAGCACCATTTATTGGTGAGAGACAGGAAACAACCTAAAAATCCAATATTAATGGACAGAGCTATGGGATTTTGACCCACTACCACTCCCCACCTACACCACAGTTCAGTCAGCCCCCCCGGCTCCAAAGCTGACGGTTTCCCTTTCCAACCTCAGGCTGGTAACACCAGTGTTCTCACTTTCTGAACTTGGAGGAAGGATGCGGACAGTCTGTGTGAAGAAGGTCACAGATGCCCACTGCCCTTGCCTGGAGCTCAGGAAATTTTCAAGTATAAGTGCATCTCAATTTGCTATCTCCCTTTAGTCAGTTTCCAGAATCCTAAAATGTTTTTTTCCAATTTTATACTTTTTTTTTCCTGGGTGGATTTGCTGAGCTCTTAACCTCACCATGGCTGGAAGTTCAAGTCATCTATTGTTTATGTAATAAACAAATCATAAAATTAGATTTTAGGGCTGTTGGAAGAGCCTAATGTAAAGCACTGTTTTGGGTCTGTAAGGCCATTTCTCAGAGTTGCAAGTGGTGGCATGTCCTTCCATTGTCACTCTCTGATTTCTTGATCTGTGTACAGGGCTGCCCTGGCTGGTTCACCGTGGCTCCTTGTAATGTCATGAGGAATATATAACAACCATGTTGGGTCTCTAGCTCATCCCTGTTATAGGAAGTAATGCTCTAGCAGACTAGGCTGACCACACAGCACTACTGCTGACTACTCCCGTGTAGTTCATATGGAAGATCTTCGGTAGAGATCAATGGTGGGCAAGAAACCAGAAAACCAAGAATTGTAATCCTCTTATTAAAGAGCAGATTCCCAATAAGAGAGAAATACATAAAATGTGCTAGTTAGTAAACCACACCTGGAGCCCGCTCCCCAAACCACAATCTCCCCACCAATGAAAAGCATCTCACTTATGAGTTAGATGTTACTTGGATAGTAGATTTTGGTTTAATTCATCAAATTCCAGTAGCATGGGTTTGCCTGGATTCATGTAGATTGCAAAGATCCATTCAATCAGTTTCCTTCCTTGTAAAGGAAACGTTTAGATCTTCCAGACTAAGTTTTGTTTTGCATGAGATGGTTTGCGTTTCGTTGATTGTTCCTTGTACGCACTGCACTTTGCTCTCTGGCTAGGAGTCCAGGTGTCTCTGAACAAGAGCACTCCATCGAGTCACCCTCTCCCAGAGTGATGCCTATTTAATGAAGTTTAATACATCATCCGGTAATGTCAGGCTAGTGAATAAGAATATATAAAGCATAGAAAAGGAAACTGATTTCTGCCAACCTAAAAATACACTGAAAAAAGAGAGGAACTGAAAAACTGTACAAGCTTGGCCGTTCCTACTTTTACGGTTCTTTTTAGCAAAATTGACAGGCAGCTTGCCCACCAGGGAGCTTTGCCCCCGTGGCTGTGACTCAGTCTCAGGAGCAAGGGTGGTAGCTCAGTGTGGTTCACTCCCTGATGCCCTGATATCCCGCCAAGAAGATTTGAAAGACAGGCGCCATTTACTGTGAGGGGTTAACATAACCTTCCTTCAAAATGAATAGTTTAATAAACTATTAAGGAAGTCTCAAATCCCCCAGTCTCAGATTCCCAATTCTTCTGCTAGAGAGAAAACACAGATGGAAATGTAAGGGGATTATTGGCTGTTCCTTAAAATGCTACCAGTTAGAAAAAGGTCTTAAGAAAGAAAAATATCTTGCCTGAATTGTACTGAATGCTGCAACATGACTGCTGGTGATGAGCAGTTTCCCTTCTGTGAAGGGAGGCCTATGAGGTTGTCTTTTAGACAGTAGAAGACAGATGCCATTTCTTTTCTTTTCTTTTTTTTTTTTTGCGGTGCGCGGGCCTCTCACTGTTGTGGCCTCTCCCGTTGCGGAGCACAGGCTCCGGACGCGCAGGCTCAGCGGCCATGGCTCACGGGCCCAGCCGCTCTGCGGCATGTGGGATCTTCCCGGACCGGGGCACAAACCCGTGTCCCCTGCATCAACCACTGCGCCCCCAGGGAAGCCTTATAATTTTGATTGCTTAATGTTTCACTTCTAGACATCTTATTTGGTCTGGCTCCACCTGATTGCCTCTTATTTTTGCACCATGTTTTAAGTTTTTCAAAAATATTAAAGTAGTTTATATTTTGACTCATCATTCTAATGTCTGCTGACTTCACAGATCTGTTTCTGAGGTCTTCTGACTCTCCCTCTTGGTGGCTTGTTTCCTTGTGTGTTTAGAGAATTTGGGCTGGGAGGGAGCTCTTGCTCCGTGGGATTTTATATGTGGGCATTATCTGAGGCGTGGATTCAGAGTGCATTTGTGTTTCCTTCCGACAGCTGCTTGGGGGAAAACCCATCCATGGTGCTTTCAACTAAGTTGTTAGGAGTTTTGGGTCCCACAGGTAAGGTGAATTTAAGGCACATGTCCAGGATGTTTTAATCATAGTTGCTCCTCTCCTCAGAGCCTAGGCTGAGCCATTCAAGTTCCCCTGTGCAAAGATCATTCTCTCCACTTCCCACCTCTTCTCTGCTCTGGTTTCCCCACACTTCGAAGTTCTGGCTTTACTTGGGGGTCTCTGATTGGCCGTCGTCACTGCTTGGGGTGTCAATAAAAACTGGTTTCAAGCTCACCGTTCTGGGTTATGCTTTCCTGTTGTTTGTAACTCCTCTTGTCCTTATATTCTTGCCAACTCAGCCATGCTCAATATTTAAAAATATATTATAGCCAATATTTTATGAATTTCTGTTCCAGAGGGTTTTCTTTATCAAGATAATAGGCCATATTGTCTGGCACGGAAGACCACTGATTCCTTCTTTAAATTGATTAGGGTGAACTTATTTCTTAGCGTCTTCTTTTATAAGCCTCTCATTTTTTATCCTCTCTTTGTCTTTTGCTTCCTATTTCGATATTTTAGTCACCTTCAGGCCAGAAAGGAGCCCGTCCTGAGTCACTGCTCACTGAACATGCAAGGCTGTTTTGGTGCATTGCTTTAGGTGTTCCCCTTTGAATTGCGCTGAGACCTAAGTTAATTTTCTTCATCAGGTAATGTGCCCCTAGTGTCCATTCACTGAGTCGTGCTGGATCCAACCTCTCTCTGCTCTCCAGCTGCTCTAGTTATCACATCTTTTCTTGTGAATATGCCCAGAACTTTTCCAGTTTTGATCCATTCATCTTGTTTCTGCCCTGTCCTAATTTCTTTAAAGGAGGTCCTGTGATTCTTCACATTTATGCTTCTTTGCTCTTGTAACTCACTTAACGTTTCCTTTTTAAAATTTCTCACTCCTATTGTTCTCATATCTTAATTGCCAGTTGGGCCTATCTGTAAACCACAAAACAATTCTTGCTCAGTCATGAATTTTAATAAACATAGATATGTTATTTGCTAACCTTATCTGAGTATCTTCTTTGGATCTTGCTTTAATCACTGTGTAGCATTATCTCATTTAACCTTCCCGACTATCCCAAGAAGCAAGTATTATTTAAAATCTCCATTTTATAGAAGAGAAAGTTGACGCATATACAGATTAACTCTCATGCCTTTCTTTTATCGATAGTGAATAACGTAGACAGATTTGACCAAGCAGTTGATTTCAAAGCTCACATCTTTTGCATTTCAATAAATAAAGCAATGTATGTATAGTAACTAGCACAGTTAGTGTCACACAGTAGGCACTTAGCAAGTGTTTATCCCTCCTCCTTACATCATTCATATCCTCAGATACATATAATTTAGGGGGACTATGGGATTTCTTTATAGCAAGGCTCCAAAATTGACCATGTAGGTAGCTGGGAACCTAATTACGATAAAAGAAGCTTTGGACTAGTGTTATAAACCCTTGAGATTAGATCAGAATCCTTAAACCATCATCTGTATTGCTACTTAACCCTGATTCAAAAATCACATGTAGCGCTTCTCTGGTGGCGCAGTGGTTGAGAGTCCGCCTGCCGATGCAGGGGACACGGGTTCGTGCCCCGGTCCGGGAAGATCCCACATGCCGCGGAGCGGCTGGGCCCGTGAGCCATGGCCGCTGAGCCTGCGCATCCAGAGCCTGTGCTCCGCAATGGGAGAGGCCACAACAGTGAGAGGCCCGCGTACCACACAAAAAAAATCACGTGTAAACTTATAAATCTGATTTGAGCTAGAAATCTCCCTCCTTAATATAGCAAATTGAATAAGCTGCTTGCTAAAACCATCTCTTGAGTCAAGTTGTGTATCAGATCCTGCTATCAGTATCTTTATGCACAACTTACTTTATAGAATTTTCTTTTACTATGAAGAACACATATTTAATCTTCAATCTCTGGGTTGAACTCTGAGCAGAAACAGCAAATTCCATCACTTTTGTAATACAGATTATTGTTTCTTTGTTTAGAAAACTAGGTATGGCAGAAACAGCAATGAAAGTAATGAGAAACTCTGTGTCCTGAGAGCCTTCTGGGCGGGCACAGACCCTGCTCGCAGGTAGGGACAGGTGGGGACTGGCACTGGGACCTTCCATGATGTCTGGATCTATCAGCTCTTGGAGCTTGAAAGGTCCATGAAGACAGTCAGGTAACACAGCTTTACTTTGTAGAGGGGAAGTGGAGCTCAGAGAAGAAAAGTGATGTGCAGTGTGGTCACCCATGAACCCTGTGCCTGTTGTCACAGAAGCATGGGTCTGAGCCATTTCTGTCTTTCTTTTTCTGTGGTTCAGAGCAGAGGACATTTATTTGACTTAATTGTTTTTATAAATAGCTTTGCAACTGAACACGACAGCATAACAAACTGTGTGGGGCTTCCCGGGTGATGCAGTGGTTAAGAATCCGCCTGCCAGTGCAGGGGACACTGGTCGAGCCCTGGTCTGGGAAGATCCCACGTGCTGTGGAGCAACTAGGCCCGTGCGCCACGACTACTGAGCCTGTGCTCTAGAGCCCGCGAGCCACAACTACTGAGCCCACGTGCCACAACTACTGAAGCCCGCGCGCCTAGAGCCCGTGCTCTGCAACAAGAGAAGCCACCGCAATGAGAAGCCCGCGCACCGCAACCAAGAGTAGCCCCCGCTCGCCGCAACTAGAGAAAGCCCGCGTGCAGCAACGAAGACCCAAAGCAGCCAAAAATAAATAAATAAAATAAACTTATTTAAACCCCCTCCCCAAAACTGTGTGCTATTTTTATTTGTTTCATTAAGTCTGCACTATCCATACCTGCAGGATGAAGACACACAAGGGATGGAGGATTTCGCCCGAAAGTGGAGACTCAGTTTGGCCGTGTTCAGATCCTGTGATTATGAGTGACGATTTGCAGGAGGAACTGCTCTCTTGCATGCACTTCAGAAAGCTCAGGAGGAGTGTCAGTGGGGACCAGAAACACGGACGTCCTCTGATGCTGAGTCCTACCAGGCCTCCTGCTTCCTGCTGGAGTCTTAACAATGTTGCCCAGTACAGAGGTCTGGAATAGCTGCTGAAATCTGAAACCGCAGTATTTGACCCATTATACCTGTGCAACTCTAAAAGTGCCGTAGTTTATTACTTAATCTTGTTTGGAAAAGGATTGTATTTTATGGTTATGCAGAGTTACCTACTTGGTGTTTAGAAAAAAAAAAAAAGTTTCCTTTACGCCGTATGCAGTCATAGTAGGAATGTGAGCTATGTGAAGGACCGGCCATTTCTGACGACATGTACTTGACAATGACTTGGCCATGTGTGAGGTTAGAGGTCCAAAGACCATGAGAAGAAATGTCCTCTTCGAGTTATAAGAAAAAGTGTGGCCAAGAGAAGCCCAAATAACTTTCCAAAGTCATGAACAAAGACTTCTGAGATCAAATCGGAACACATCTCAGGGATTTTCCAGGATACACTTCAGCTTCCATGCAACACCATTCTAATTTGGTCGTGGTAAATATAGGCTTCTGATCAGCAACTTGTCAAATACATTTATTTTTAAATCCCTCTTTACTTAAAAGCACATCTGCAACTCTTCTTAGTAGACCAGTAAAATCAGTGACACTCGTTTCTGACTGACTGTGGCAATGAAGGACTCTCAGGGGTTAAATTTTGGCTGGCTAAGTTGTGTCATTAAATATAGAAGCAGTGCAAAGTAAAGCACCTCAGCATTCTGTGGGCAGTAAGAACCTGCTATTTTGTCTTAATAAGAAAAATGTTTGTGATTGAACATATTCTGCGGTTCGTTTTAGAACCCAATCCGTAAAATGGCTTGTACGTTAAAGACAAACGTAGAGATAATACGTTTGCACAGGTAAGGAAAATGGTATACTTGATAAATACGAAGCATTGGAGAAAAACATACTGTACGGAAAAGTGATTTGTCACAGGGCAGCTTGTCGGAATTAAACTGTCCTTCCGCTGAACAAAGAAAAGCAGCTCGATGTGCAAAAAATCCTGCAGAGCGTTTGTCTTTCTGCCCTCAAACACAACACTAGCAGCCCTTTGAGGATCCGCTGGGAGGTTTCAGGGGCAGCTAACTTATCTGTAAGTATGTATTTTAAGCGGATTAAAAAGTTAAGATGCCTCTTAGGTCTAGCCACAGGCACGACTCTGAAATGGGCAAAATCTGTCTGGAGGTTCCCTTCCTCCTGCTGCAGTCAAATATGAAGCCTTTATGCCTGCTCAATGCCCCACCCTGGGGGGACTCACAGGGTCCCTCCCAGAAATGCCTTAACCTTCAGAGTTGTCTCCTTTCCTCCACTGTACTCCATTCTAAGGAAGAAGACCACGCTTCTGTCTGGGGCACACGGGTAATGATGAGTCAGTCCTCAAACTAATCATAGTCAACACGTCGTCAAAACCAATGTATTAACCCTATAAATGGACTGAAAGTTTTATCCCAGATGAAATACATGCATCTTCTGAAAACCCTGAGCAAGTGGCATTGATGCCATGATTGGTCCATCCTCTGCTTCACTGATGGGGATTGTCTGAGCAGCTAAGACATCTGGCACCATTGTGGGCACGCGGGTGGCCCTGTTTTCAAAGCATGAATATTCCCTAGACTTAGAAGTCCCTGTATGCATGCTTAGGTGTGTGTGTAGCAAACACGTTGATTTTTGTGGGATAAGGAGTTGTATGATGGGCTGCAGGGTGAAGCCCACTTCGCATGTCTGGGAAGGGAGAACTGGCCATGTGGACTTCATATAGACTTCAAAGCCAGGCAAAAGCAGCCCTGGGGCTTAAATAATCAGGCATAGTGCAATTGTGCAAAGAATTTCGGAATTAAACTGTCTTTTCACTGAACAAATAAAAAAGCGGTGAAGTGGAAGCACAGTGGGATTTATCTTCACCATATTGAGTGGGTGGAAATTCCATTACCATGGACAGATTTACACACGTAAGTCCAACACATCCACAGGAGACTGTTTGCAAACTTTGTATGACGAATAATAATGATTAAAGTAAAATCTTAGGACTCTGTATTCTGTGCATGTTAATGAGGTGTAGCTTTTGTTTTCACATCACCAATCCCATAGTGGAATCTCATTTTCAACCTGGGTTGTTCACTATGTTTGGATTTTATCCAGTTAACTAACACCTAAACAGTCTTGAATACCTTTTGCCCATATATAGTTAACAGACAAAAACTCAGTATCAAGCAAAAACATCTAAAATGAAGGTTTTCAAACTCACATTAAGTTCTTTCATGAGATATTTTCAAAGCTGCATTTCATTCTTTTCCATTGGCAGGACTATTGAAATCTACAAAAAGCTAAACTAAGAAGATTCCCCTCAGAGCTGATTCAATTACGTTACAAGTTTTAGAGAATAGAGAAAATATACTATAGTTTTATACTGTGCTTCATTGCTAAATTTATCTAATGTGTATATAAGTTGACCATATTCTATATTATAAATATATATATATATATAATTTAAGTAAGTAAACTATTTTAAAGAAAAAGAGAAGCACATTATCTTGAGTTAGATTTTTCTTTGGTGGTAGTTAGTTATTTAAAGAGCTGGACAATGCCCATCAACAGATGAATGGATGAAGAAGGTGTGGTACATATATATACAATGGAATATTACTCAGCCATCAAAAAGAATGAAATGATGCCATTTGCAGCAACATGGATGGACCTAGAGATGACCATACTAAGTGGAATAAGTCAGACAGAGGAAGATAAGTATCATATGATATCACTTATATGTGGAATCTAAAAAAGTGATACAAATGAACTTACTTGCAAAACAGAAACAGACTCATAGAAAACAAACCTGTGGTTACCAAAGGGGGAAGCGGGGGAGGGATAAATTAGGAGCTTGGGATTAACAAATACAAACTACTATATATAAAATAGATAATCAACGAGGTCCTACTATATAACACAGGAAACTCTATTCAATATCTTATAATAAACTATAATGGAAAAGAATCTGAAAAAGAATATATATATATATATGTGTATATATATACATAAATACATACAACTGAATCACTTTGCTGTACACCTGAAATTAACACATTATAAATCAACTATACTTAAAAAAAAAAAGAACTGGACCCTTGCTCTCTATCTCTCCATTCCATTCTTCATTTAACAAATATTTACAGGATTTTATTCATTTAAGGAAGGTTTTTGCCTTTGTAGAGAAGACAATGCCTTCTTCTCTGGGTTGAAATACCAGCTCATAGAAACCCAAACTTTTCTTCATTTATGAATGACCATCAATAGACCTATAAGAAGGGAGAACTTCACTCAAATCAGTAGTCTTGAAAGTAAGAGTACAAAACAGTAAGTAAACCTTGAGCTAATGGTTTGCTATTATTGTCTGTTCCTATATTAACCATTGTTCAGTCACAGTTATAGTAAAAGCAACTTCTGGATTCTATTGGCAAATAACTGTGAAATGCCATCACTGAGTGAATTCTGTATAGATTCACTATTATCAATGCCATTAACGAAAAATAATTCCCTCTATGGTATGTTATAATTCCAAGGCAAAGTTTGTTTGTGAACTAATTATAAGAAATTATAAGCCAATTGCATATATAGTTATTTCACTCTTTTCCTCTGTGATATAGTTGTCTTCTCAATATTTTGAATAGAAAAAAATTAATTCTTAGGTTGGGAAAAAAAACTGCTTCTGCAAGAAAAGTGCCACCTATAGTTACAAAATACATCTATATTTTAAATTTGAATTTCAAAATATTTTAAGTAAACTGAAAAGCAATGTTTCTTCAATAGCCAAGTTGTCTCCTTGAAGCCTGGACACAGAGGGCTGGGGGTGACCAATGGTTGAGGGGTGACCAGGAAGGAGAGAAGTGGATGCTGGCCGAGAGGTGCCATGGGTGAACCACAGGAAGACCCAGACTGAAACGTGGTCCCTGATCTTCCAGTGCTTTGCCTTCCTCTGATGTTAAGAGGGAAAGTCAAGGAGGGAAGGAGCTTAGATTTAAGAGGGCCAAGATGGCCTTTTCATGGGAAAGTTGATAAAAATAAGATCAAGGGAGGAAGTTAGATAAGAAGGCTTTCCAGAAGAAAGAGGAATAATAAGGATGTAAGTAACATAATTTCTCTGATAAGCAGAATTTTCTGAGAACTTCAGACTTCCCCCTGCAAATGCTTTCATATTTATAAAATATGTGAATGTATATATGCTCAACGACCTACCACTTAGTTTACTCAAAAATTACTGCCAATTCCAATGCAGCTTCCCCACTCCGCCTCGCACCAGCACCACCATTTCTGCCTTTTTCTAATTGGAGACAAAGCCAGACTGGGTGCCAGGATAATACAAGGAATAGGTCGTTTGTAACAGCTCAAGGACGAACAAAAAATGCACTTACATATTGCTTACTTTGCGCCAGTGCTGCTTTTTTGGGTTTTTTTTTAAGCTTTTAAGTTTCATTAGGTCCCATTTGTTTATTTTTGTTTTTATTTCCATTCCTCTAGGAGATGGGTCAAAAAGGATCTTGCTGTGGTTTATATCATAGGGTGGTCTGCCTATGTTTTCTTCTAAGAATTTTATCGTGTCTAGCCTTACATTTAGGTCTTTAATCAATTTTGAATTTATTTTTGTGCATGGTGTTAGGGAGTGTTCTAATTTCATTCTTTTACATGTGGCTGTCCAGTTTTCCCAGCACCACTTATGGAAGAGTCTATCTTTTCTCCACTGTACATTCTTGTTGATTCTTCCAATCCAAGAACATGGTATATCTCTCCATCTATTTGTATCATCTTTAATTTTCTTCATCAGTGTACTATAGTTTTCTGCATACAGGCCTTTAGTCTCCTTAGGTAGGTTTGTTCCTAGGTATTTTATTCTTTTTGTTGCAACGGTAAATGGGAATTCTTCTCTGATTTTTGTGGCTAAAACTTCCAAAACTATGTTGAATAATAGTGGTGAGAGTGGGCAACCTTGTCTTGTTCCTGATCTGAGTGGAAATGGTTTCATTTTTTCACCATTGAGGATGATGTTGTCTGTGGGTTTGTCATATATGGCCTTTGTTATGTTGAGGAAAGTTCCCTCTATGCCTACTTTGTAAATAGACTCTTTTAGCATCTGATGCATGTTTAAGTTTTCTGGCATCATTATTTTTTTGCTCATTCATTTATTCATTTAGCAGTTTTGAACTACTCTGTGTGTGGTTCTGGGGATCACAAAGAATAATACACAGTCTTTGCCTTTAAACACGCACACGTTTAGTAAGGGAGATATAAATGTAGAAAGATAATTAAAATATGGCTTATTAAGTTTCATGGTAAATGGACAGATTCTTAGGGGAATACACATAAAGGGCACCAAACCCAGCCTGTGTGTGTGTCTGTGTGTCTGTGTGTGTATGTTTGTGTGTATGTGTGTGTGAGAGAGAAAGAGAGAGGGAGAGAGGGAGAGATGGGGGTGAGGGATGCTACAAGTTTTAGGACAGGCTTCTGGGAGAAGTTACCTGGGCAGAGTACTAAATATTGAGAAGAAATTAGCCAGGCAAAGACAGAGAGAAGAAAACAATCAAGTTATTTATACAGAAGCAAAATAAACTCTGCGATTTGTCCATATTAAACTTTGAAAAGTCAAGTTGTTTTTGAATGAATAATAGACTTCCATTGTTATATTCAAAAACAAACCTCTTTAGTCAGCCATAAAAAAGAATGAAATAATGCCATTTGCAGCAACATGGATGGACCTAGAGATCATACTAAGTGAAGTAAGTCAGAGAAAGACAAATATCATATGATATCGTTTATATGCAGAACCTAAAAAAGTGATACAAATGAACTTATTTACAAAACAGAAATAGACTCACAGACACAGAAGATAAAGTTATGATTACCAAATGGGAAACGGGGGGAGGGATAAATTGGGAATTGGGGATTAACAGATACACACTACTATATACAAAACAGATAAACAACAAGAACCTACAGTATAGCTTGGGAACTCTACTCAATATTCTGTAATAATAACCTATAATGGAAAAGAATATGAAAAAGAATATGTATGTATAACTGAATCACCCTGCTGTACACCTGAAACATTGTAAATCAGTTGTACCTCAATTTTTAAAAAACCCTCTTACTTACAAATGTCTTTACCTATTTATACTTCCGTCCCCCCAGCAAACACTCCAGCCCCTTCATCTATTATTTCCCAGGGAGCTCAAAGCCATTTGTTTGGTGTTGCTGAGGAACCAAGAGGGGAAAAAAATGGGGTGCAGATTCAGTCTGGAGATGGGGAGGGGGTGGAGGGTGCTGAACACTGAGGTCCTCTATGCTGGATGGAGAGGAAAAGGAAAGTCACGTAGGAGTGTAAAGCAGCTGGGGTTACCCAACTACGTTTCATTTTTAGCTTAATCACTGATGTTTCTGGGCAGGGTGGCATTGGAGAAGCCTTGGACAGGAGAGCTGATCCTCCTGTTACAGAGGATCAGCTGAGCACCATGAAACTCAGACTAGGATGTGGCAGAGTGGATGGAAGGGGGAAACGGGCATGAGGAATACTTAAGAGACGGTTACCCGGTCCCAGTGAGCATGATGAGAGGAGGAAATCGTGGACACCCCGGATTTCTGGTGAGGCTGACGCCACCAACACGTGGAGAGCAGAGGGGAGGAGAACTGAGAATGAAGAAATCCAGAGATTGATGTAAAATATTCCACATTTTAAATCTTGGAAGCTAATTAAAATTTAAACCTCTCTGCAGGGGCCACGGGGAAGATAACGCTGTCTGTGGTCTGCCACGTCACGCTCTCTGAAGTAGGCGACTTGCGCTGGAGTGACGGAGGATGACGTCGAGGGTCAGGAAGTGGTGACGTCCCCTCCACCGAGACCGCATTCCACTGGTAAGTACTCACTTACTTCGTGCCTCATCTGTGCCAGGTTCAAGGGATTTAGTGGTAAATGAGAGAGTCAAAAATCCTGAAAGGCGAATAACATATAAGGACGTTTTTTTCTCCTCTGTGGTTATTTGTTCTCTTTGTGGTATTGACACGTGGTTGAAACAAACCTCAGCGCCTGTGATGCAGTCGGCTGCTGGTATCAGATGGGTTCCTATTTAGCTTATCAGATGCCCTGGATTTAGCTCTGCAACAATTAGAAACAGACCCTGGAAAGGTTCTTGAATTCTCCGTGCTTCTGTCTTCTTGCCTGTAAAATGTGCATGATGATAAGGCTAGCATGCAGAATTATTGTGAGAATAAAGTGAGAGAACATGCGTCAGCCCTTGTTCTGGCTCCTACGAGCTATGCAAAAGTTGGCTATAATAAAGATTACGATGCCCAACCTGGCACCCTGCCCATGGGTCTAAAACAGTGATTTTATGATGTTTATGGGATGTAAATGTCACTTTTACGCATGCGAGTGTGAGTGGAGTGACAAAGTAGCTGCTGGAAGAAAGGTTTGCCCCTATCGCTGCTAACGGACACCTCCTGTCCTTCAGGAGAACCGATTCACAGAAAATCTGTTCCTGACCCTCTGTGGCGATGGGGTCTAGCTGACCTCATGAGACAGAACCTAGAGTCTGAAAGAATTATGCACATTAAAGAGGCTGTCTTGTTGTGTAAAGCATTTATTACTGTGGTGGACGTTAGTTAGCATTTTCTGTGTGTCAGTTGCTGAGCCAGCCTGGTGCTGGATATGAGAACGAAATGGACAAATCCTCGACCTTTATGGAGTTTATAGTCTAATGAAGAAGTCGGGCTTTTAAGCAAGAAATAGCTTAAGTTCCGGCTCCAATACAGCACAGGAAGGAATGCTCAACTTAACTTGAGGGTTGAGCCATGGCTTCTTAAAGGAAGTGATGTGAAAACTGACATTTAAAATTGAGTGACTTATGTCCCCATATCCCCTCCCTCTCGTATACGTATAGCTGATCCACTTTGTTATACAGCAGAAACTAACACAACATTGTTAGTTGTCCGTCTCCAATAAAGATGTTCGAAAAAATAAAAATAAAATTGAGTGACAGAGTCAGCCAGACGAGGGCAGAGGGTGGCACATCCAAGATGAGCAGGAAGAAGTGTTTATCATGCTGCAAAGTCAAATAAAGCATTTTTGACTCAATTTTTAATTATGCATCAAGATTTGGTTTTAGGATCATTTTCAAGGTGTATGTTGCTGATTTAATAGATTGTATTATTAAAGTACACACTGACTTGGAGCATCATCTTGGACTTACTGCCTTTTTTTTTTTTTTTTTCTTTGCTGTATGCGGGCCTCTCACTGTCGTGGCCTCTCCCATTGCAAAGCACAGGCTGTAGACGCGCAGGCTCAGCGGCCATAGGCTCACGGGCCCAGCCGCTCCGCGGCACATGGGATCTTCCTGGACCGGGGCTCGAACCCGTGTCCCTTGCATTGGCAGGCAGACTCTCAACCACTGCGCCACCAGGGAAGCCCCCTTACTGCCTTTTTGAAAGGAACGTATTGCATAGATCTCAAAGACATTTTTACGTGCGTCAATGTCACAGAGGTAGGTAATCCGTCTCCCATTCACCCAGCCCTTTCTCATTGCCACCTCTCTCATTTATATCTTATCTCTTACTGAACTAGTGCAATCTCGTCTTCACTGATTTCCTTACTTCCAATTTTTTCCCCACTTCAATTCCTCTTATGCTTTGCTGCAAAATTAAACTTCCTTAGAGAAGCTCTTATTTGCTCACTCCCGTGTGTGCAGTCTCTCATGGAATCCCCACCGCCTGAGATGGTCACCCTAAATCATTCAGCCTGGTACTCGAAGCCTTTCTTATGGTTCCAGCCTCCCTTCTCTGCTGCCCTTGAGCTACTCTGCTCCTTGGGAATCAACGTAGACTACTTGTTCTGCTTTCCTGTTTCATTCATTGTTGTTCGAAACATCCTTCAGTTTCGGATGCACGTCCCCAGCCTGTCCACGTTGAAAGTTCCACTTTGTGGACCAGCTCAAACTCTCCAACAATTGTGAAGTCCTCGCCCAACATCCTCACTCCCACTATTGTGGTTTTTCCTTCCTTTAAATCCCCAGCACTACGCCCACATACACAGTACTAGGCATACATAGCTTGTATTGCGTTTGTAAAATTATGCCTTGTTAGTGTAATGTGCGTACATACTTTGATGCACTTGGGGTAAGGGCTATGTATTTCTCAACTTTGCATCTTTTATTTCTTTTAGTACAATATTCTTCACATTGTAGGTGATTAATATTTATCGAAGTTTAGCAATTCTATTAGTACATTTTTCACTGCTAATTCTCTTTGAGTTGAAAAGACTTGATCTTATGTACTTGTATTTGGAGTGGTCTCAGTTCATGGAATCATTATTTTTTTTAATCTTGTAAGTAGAGCACTTAGCGTTTATGAATGATTCCATGTTTATTATTTTATTTTATGCCCTAAGGCTCACGGGACATTAATACATGTATCAGCACAGCATCTTTCTTGGTGCAGGCACAGAAAGGTGGAGAGGCTCCCTGGAGCTCTCTCTGAGTCAGTGAGGACCAGAGGTGGGATGGGAACCAAGTTCCTTCTGTTCTGTCATTTACCACCTGCAGCAGCTTCCCTGGTGTCTCTTTCTTCCTTCTGGAGATCCAGTGCAGTATAAACACTGCTACTAAAATCAGGATTTTCTCACTGTGCACAGATGTCCCTTAAGCTTGAACATGGCTCCTATAGCAACCTGAGAAGAAGAATTGCACTTGAGCCGGTGTAGGTGGTCAAGTGCCGGCCTCGACGCAGATGAGAAGCACAGTTGTTTAATGTCTACTCTAGTCATTTTTTTGATAACTGCCTTTACCAAATTTCTGACAGGTGCTATTGGTACAGGCCTGCTGCCCGCTGCCCAGACCCCAGGAGAGAGGGGGAGGGTGCATGTGCATTGGGTGGGCGCCCCCTTTAGCAGCACTATTCTTCCTTCTTTGATGCTGTTGTCCCCTTAGGCTTCAGCGGGAAGTGATGAGAAGCCCTCGTGTTTGCAGGCCATCCTGGAGGCCCGGGGGTTGATCCATAGTTTCTTTTTTTTAAATGGACTTGTCTCTAGTAAGTAGGCTGTATGGTAAGAGAGGAAGATCCCTGGACTTATGTTTTGAAGATAAATTTTCACGTTCCACCTAGCTCTACCTTTAATTGCTTTGTGATCTCGAGCAAATTGCTGAAGCGACCAGAGGTTTGGCTACCTCACCTCTAAACAAAGTTACTGTGAGAACCAGACAGGATAAAATGTGGGAACTTTCGTAAACTTCATAAACTTCAAAAACTTCATAAACTTCAAAGCACGTCACTAGGATGAAGTGCTATTAGTAGAAGATAGGAGTAAAGTAGGGCTTTGAATTCAATTCTGTTAAAAATTTTGAATTAAAAGTCTTTTAAAAAAAAAAAAAAAAAAAAAAGTCTAATCGGCTTACCTGCTAGTTTTCTGGGGAAAGCATTTTATAAAGCCAAGATGGCATAGAGCTTAGCAGATAATTCTGAAGTATACTTACAAATACTTTATATTTCTCAACCTTATTAATCAGATTTAATAATTAAACCACAAGGAATGAATAGTAACTGACATAATCTATAAAGCTAATCAAATGTGAAAGAAAAATGTAGCTTAGCATCCTATCTGAACAACAGCAAGAAGATACTTATAAACACTCCTCTGGACTTTCCTTGCTCTAGATGAGAAAGATAGCACAGCTTCCTTTTACGTACACGCTTTTAAAATTGAGAGAGGCCAACTTCGTTTATTGGGGTTTTTTTGCATTCTTAGAAAGAAAGATTTAATCTCAAAAGTAATAGCAAGAGCAAATATAAAACAAAAACCAAACCACACCAAAACAGAGCAAAAAAGAGCTTTCACTATCTGTACAAGTTCTTGAGTGAAAATACCAAGGCTTTTTATTAAAATGATTGGAGTGATTATTACTTCAGAAATCAAATGGCAAGAATTTCACTCTAACCTCAAAAGAACTTTGCATTGTTATTGTCGTGGATTTAGGAGGAAGGTACTGGATTAGAAGTCGATGAAAAATAGAGAGAGAGTTTCCAAATCTCTGCATTCTACCATCTAATTCTCTTCAATATCCTGAGTAATAAACAACAAGCAGACCAAACCAAACCAAAACACTCCCCTGATGCTTTGTGTGATGGAAAGAATGGTTATTGAAGAGATGAAGAGTCTGGAATCACTGAGGAGCAGATCAATCTGTTATTAATTTGTCAAGTAGTAGGATCCTAACTAGGTCTCAGGAGATCATTTTATTGATTCGTTATCTGCTTGAGAATGTACCATTCCCTTTAGATGCCTCAGAGAGCTGGCTCAGTTACATCACGCCTCAAAAATATTTGAATACAATAGTAGCAATAACAAAACACACAAGGAAAATTGTCAAAACTAGTGGTACATATTGAATCGTGGAGTCTAGAACGGTCAGTTTTAAAAGATGCGTCCGATCGTGGGAGCACCAGGGAGGTGTTCCACGTGTTGCAAATCAGTGTCTCCTCCTGGGTTTTTGTGCTTGGATTGAGCTTGGGCCACATGCCAGGCACTGCTCCAGGTGCTTGGAGACACCCGGGAAACACAACACGCAAAGATCCTGCCCATCCTAATGGAGCTTATATTCTATTGGGAAGGACAGTCAAGAAGCACCTCTTAAAAAAGGAGACATGGGTGATGTTTGATGGAAATAAATGGTGATGAGAAAAAAGTAGGGCAAAGACTGGGAAGGTGAAGTGTCAAAGGGAAGGATGGCTGGGAAGGCCATGCTGGGAAGGTGCAGGAGCTGCCTACAGAGTGTGGGAGGGCCAGCCAGGTAGAGGACAGGTTAGGACCCTGCCGAGCTGGGAATGGCAGGGGTAGGGGGCCAGGGCTGAGGATAACCTGCACTGAGGCTGGAGCTATGACTCGGTGTGGGTCAGCGAGGACCTGGGCAGACCTTGAAGGACTGTGAACCTAGGAGTGAGCTGATCTGGGTCTCCATTTAACAGTTTGGCTGCTGTGTTGCAAACAGAGGGGCCGAGGGCAGAAGAAGCGTGAGGGTGTTGACCAGTTTCTCAGGCTGCTTTAAGAATCAGGACAATATAGAATGAGAATGATGGCTATGGAGGCCGTGAGATGCAGCTGAACTCGGGATCCGTTTTTAAGTTAAAGCAACACGGTTTACGGATGGGAGAGATGTGAGTGTGGAGTCGAGGATAGCAGTAAGGCTTTTAGCTCGAACAGCCGCAAGAAAGAATTTGCCACTAACTGAGACGGGGAAGTATGAAAATGAACAGGTTTGGGGAGAAGTAGAAGGGGCTCATGTCAGGTCTGAGATGCGCTTGCCACTGATGGCTCTTCGCCGAATTCCTCCCTGGGCATGGCCCTCTTCTGGGCGCTGCCTTGCCAAGGCCACGCCTCCAGTGAGCGCGGCTGAGGTCAAACGTGATGGCGGGGATGCAGGCCTCGTGCACAGGCCTTAACCAGGGGCCACCGGGAGGCTCCCGGCGTGGGCTCAGGCCTCGCCGCTCTGCTCTTCCCGCGGCCCGTCCTGCTCTGGCACCTCACAGGGTCGCTACTGAGAGCACAGCCCAGTGAACATTCTGTACCCAAATCTCCGTCTGTTTTCCGGGGACCCACCTTAAGACCCCTTCTAGGGGCCCCCCACGTAGAAACTCTGTCCTTCTTGGTGTAGCTGATATCACCCTGTTCCACTCAGTATCTGCTTTACAGAGACCTGTAAAGGTCCTCCTCCGACAAGATCACACGAGATCCGGCACCGTGCTCTATTTATTTATATACTTTGCTCCTAAAGGAGAGTGGATGAATATTTGTCATGTGGTTAATAGATAACTGAAATGCCCCGAACAGAAACTAAAAAGAAGAAACTAAAGACGAAAAGCAGTACTTTCAGACTGAATTCAGATGTCTGTTTCCCTTTGCGACTCACGTAACGGCAAGCAAAATCACGACACCCTCTAGCTGTGGCTTCCTTGGCCTTTGGAGCGCTAGAAGTCTGATTTGTAACTGGCTTTTCTCCTCAGGCCTCTACACTTGGATCTGCGTTCTATCCACAATTTCAAAACAGAAACATCTAGGCAGCTATGAGCAATTGTTTTTGTCTGCAATGTTCCAGACAACATCACATCTGACTGTATCCTTTTGAATGGACTGATCTGTGAACTGAATTAACCAATTTATGAAATGTTTGACTAGTTTGGACAGCCTATGAAAGAAATACAAGAGAAATATTTTTCTAAGACCCTTGCTCTGTGTACAGGACGGACTGCACCTTGGCATCACCTAGTCCATTCTCAAAATGCCCACAAGGGAAGAACTCATACAACTCCTGAAAGCTGTATTTGGGGAAAAAGGAAAGTGGAGTTTACTGAGTGCTTCCCTCGTGCTGGGACCTTTGTGGGCCCTTTCAATCAAGTCTCAGCAACACCCTCCACAGGGTGGCTCTCAACCTCAGGTGCCCATTGAATCACCGGAGGAGTTTAATGCCCTGGTGCCCGGATCCCGCCCCTAGAGATTCTGATGTAGTTGGTCTGGGGGTGTGGGCTGGGTATCGAATAGTTGAAAGCTGAAAACCTCCCCAGGTGACTCTAACGTGCAGACCAGGCTGAGCATCACTGCTCTGTCAAGTGAAATACATTTGTGTCTAAAAACAATCGGATGGCCAGCCTGTGGCCAGATACAGTATGGCTAAGAGCAGCTGATGGAAGCAAGGCGGGCTGCTCTGACCTGGGTGCTGTCCCTGATGTCACCCCTCCAGTCACCCCCTGTTCACGGTCCTCCAGCCTTGATCACGGGCCAGAGGGAGTAAACCAGGTCCTACTGCTGCTCCGTATAGGCTATCCCAGATCACTGCCATCATATTAATGTCGACAACTTTCTATCAACAAAATTGATCTCAGCCAGCTAGTTTCCCGTTGGATCCTTGAGCACTGTGCCATCGATTCCAGCAATGGAGGCTGTGAAGCTGTGGTTCAAACAGGTTAAGGAAGTAGGCGGGTAAGAGGTGGACGTGTAATTCAAACCCACAACTAAAGTACCTTTGAAAGGGATTCTTCTGTTAATTCAGAAGGTTCTTGTGTAATATAATCTAAAGAAAACGAGTACCAGCCATCCTTTCTACAGCCTAAGTTACAGTCCTTCACAGTTCTTTTCCATACTCTAGAGCTTTATTTCTCCTGGGCGTTTCTCACTGGCCCGGTTCTCCGGCCCTTTAATCACTTGCAGTGCGTTCCTCCAGAGCTCTCCTAGTTATGCACATTCCCTTAACCTGCAGCGTTCCAGGCCAGGCCTTTAATTACAAATTTTAAAATGATGGCGGGAGTGGATGGCGGGAGTGGAATCACCATGCTCTCCTATTGCTTGTGCTGTGCTGTTTCTATTACATTAGCTTTATTTCCACATCACTCTAAGCCACCAGGTTAACGCTCTCTTTGTGTGTGATTATTATTGGCCTTGCATTTACTGTACAGCTACTCTATTCCAAGTAGTGCTCTACGGGACTTTCAAGAGTTATGTTATTTAATTCTCGTAAGTTTGTGCATTTAAGCCTTATGGCCAAGGCTATAGCTTTTAACTTGCAAGGCCATGGTCAAACCTAGGTCTCTCTGACTCCATAATCTATGTGTTTCCACCTCATAATCACTCTGTCCTTACAGTGATTTTCTAATGAGGTTTTAATTGGTTGAAAATTAGAAAATAAAACTGTAGTGGACCAGGAATTCTTCCGTAGTAGTACCCTTCGAGAGAGTCTAATGGTTTTCAAACACAAAAGAGGATAGCGGTTTCCTGTAGCAATAAAATGTTGATGTATATTCAGATTTTTTTCTTCTTCTTCATCGCTGGATTCAGCACCCGACCCATAATAGGAACTCAATATAGTGTAATGCTTGCTGAATCCAAGGTTTAAGGACTAAGAATCTATTTCTTTTCTCACATCTCATGAAGGTAACCCAACTGTCATGCATTTAGCTTCTGACATATTCATGACTTTTTACAACCATGGTACTTCTGACCCAACTTCCCCCCCATGTGCAGGAGGCCTGGCCCTCCCAGTCTCTCCACACCTCACACAAACGCAACAGGGCAACCAGCAAGGGTAAGACTTCCCTTATCCCTGATCTGAGCAATCTGAGATGACAGTACACATGGTCATCTAGCATTTCTCTGTTCAGCTGTCTTTAAGGTTTTAGTTCTTTTTCTGCGTGATCACAGACTATCGTTAGCTTTGCAAGATGCGCTTTGCCTGTTCGGACAGGACTAAACATTCCGAACAAGAAACAAGACGAGGAGACAGGGAAAGGTCTCTTGCACACCCAGTCTCCTGTCCTGGAGACACTTAATCACCACATCACTTTCCCACACCTACCCCGAGATGGCTGGAAGACACAAATATTATGATTCCTTAATAATAAAAATGCAAGGCAGTAAGACACATAGGATGTTTGTCCTTTTCCCATCATTCTTAGACTTTTGACTCAAGATGGGTTTGGAAAATTGGTTGGGTAACCCCAGACACAGCAGCATTTAAATAGGAAAGTAGTGTGTTTGTGGTAGGCAACCTCTGAGATGGCCCCCGTCATCCCCACCTTCGTGTGCTTGAGTAGTGCCCTACCCTTGGATGTGGGCTAGACTTCGTGAATAGAATACAGTACATCGAGATTAGGGTATTAAAAACCCGTGGCTTCCATCTCGGGTGCTGTTTCTTAGACCACCTGCCACGAGGAAGCCAGCTGTCATATCACGTGGCAGCACTGCGGAGAGGCCCACAGGGCGAGGGGCCTGGCCAGCAATCACACGAGGGATCTTAGAAGTAGATACCCCTCCTCACCCCACCCCGGTTGAAACTTCAGATGAAACTGTGGCCACAGGTGACAGCCTGACTGGAAGCTCACTCAGCTCAGCCACACCCAGATTCCTGTACGACAGTAACTATGAGATAACAAATATTTGTTGTTTTAAGCCTCTAAGTTTTGGGATAATTTATGGAACAGCAGTAAGTAATTAATATACTATATTAAAACTGCAGAAGCTTTCCCTCTACTAACCTCCAATTGCGTTTTCTGTCCCTTGTCCTTTGTGGTAAAGTACTAACACATTCACTTGTGACATTCGCCCCTTTTTAACCTTTATCACAGGTATGTGTCATTTCTCCTATTTGTCTGTAAATTTCTGGAGGATAGAAACTCACAGCTATTGACTTTTGAATTCCTCTAGATCCCAGCAATGAGCCTCACACACAGCAAATGCCGAATGAACACCCGATTCGTAAATATGTGAATCAATCTTGCCTTTAAGGACCACGCTGCAGCTGGGTAACTGGATGTAAGAGAAGGCTTCCATTTGACCTGCAAATCATTTCCTTGATTCTTCACAATCTTAATATATTAATGGCTGACTTTCAAGCATAATCTCTGCTGAGATTTCTCTATTGTAGAAAACACAATTAAGGCTTGAGTAACTGACGTGGCTTCATCATTTCTTTATGAGGTAGGGAAATTGTAACATACAATCATAAATCAAAGCATAATCTCTATTTCTACTGTCAAAAAGCCACAGCTTATGTAAAAATGAGTAACCATTTGAAAGTACATAGGGAATGAGCTTGTGTTCAGCAATGCATACAACTGTCACTAATAAGTAGCAAAGCAGTACCGTCACCTCAAAATTTATTCTTATCTTCTTGTCCTGTATTAGTCTGTTGTCGTTATCTTTGCACAGAAAAACGTGACTGGGAGAGGAAGAAGAGGGTCACTGAGACCGATGTGAGACGCGGAAGCCGTGGGCCTGGGACCCACAGGTGTCACTTGCGTAACAGAACACGCTGCTCTGGTGGTTACGCAAATTGTTAGAAATCAGACTGAGTTTTGAAGGATTTGAACAGAAACAGAGTTTTTGTTTTTTTCTTTTGCTTACTTTTTTTTTGGTGGGCGGGGGTGAAATAGAAAAGGATAGCTTTATTACTTTGCCAGGCAAAGGGGGACACACAGGACTTCCGCCTCGAAAAACTATGTGTCCTAATCCGGGAGGATTTTTTTTTTTTTCTTAATCTTTTTTTTTTTTTAACCTCTTTATTAGAGTATAAGTGCTTTACAATGTTGTGTTAGTTTCTGCTGTATAACAAAGTGAATCAGCTATATGTATACATCTATCCCCATATCTCTTCCCTCTTGCGTCTCCCTCCCACCCTCCCTATCCCACCCCTCTAGGTGATCACAAAGCACCGAGCTGATCTCCCTGTGCTATGCGGCTGCTTCCCACTAGCTACCTATTTTACATTTGGTAGTGTATGTATGTCCACGCCACTCTCTCACTTTGTCCCAGCTTACCCTTCCCCCTCCCCGTGTCCTCAAGTCCATTCTCTAGGAGGTCTGTGTCTTTATTCCTGTCCTGCCCCTAGGTTCTTCAGAACCATTTTTTTTAGATTCCATATATGTGTGCTAGCATGCGGTATTTGGTTTTCTCCTTCTGACTTACTTCACTCTGTATGACAGACTCTAGGTCCATCCACCTCACTACAAATAACTCAATTTCGAGAAACAGAGGTTTTAAAAATTGTTTATATTGAAGGACATTTAAAGGGTGCTCTTTTGCTGCCATCACAAAAGGAAGTAATAAGGGGAAGAAACTTTAAGTGAAGATGGTGAGAGGAAAGTGAAGACACGTACGTCATAGGGTCAGTATAGCAGTTGGCTTCTTTATCTTCGTTTCTTCTCATATCAAGAAAAAAGCCCGTAGGACATTGTCATATATATGCGTATATATATGATTATATATACGTACATGATTTTGGACTAAATACTACTAACTAAAGGAGCTGGAAATGTCTATAAAATTACCAGGGGTGAACTGGTTTAATTTGTCTTCTGATTCTCATCCTTCTGGTCGACCATCACTGTCAATGATTTTGTTATCTGACCCAAACCTGAGGACAGTTCTGCTGGTGGCTTTAATTATTTTCTCATCAAAGCTACTTTGGACAGTTTCAGAAATTTCTTCTTTGCCTCCTAGGGCACCTTAAAGGTCAAATCATTCTCCTCCCTCCATTCTTCAACAGAAATGGCAGGAAATTTGCTTTCTGCAACTCTAGTCAGGTTCTTCAGGCACTGCGTGTGCATGGTGGGGACGGGGGTGTGAGGGCATATTCCCGAGTCTTCTCAAGTCCTGAACTCGACATGGTTGGCTCTTCCTGAGCTAAGAGTCTCCTATTCCAACCAGGCTGACGAGCAAGAAGGGACCCGATGACTCTTTGTCTCAATTGTTTCGAATTATCTTTACTTATCTGAGAACTAAATGAGTTTTTTGAGGGCTTAAAATGTCTCCATTTCATCAGTGTCATATGGCCTCTTGTGACTGAAGGAAAGGGACAGTGTGCATTGGGTAAGCCAAGGGCACCTGGTATAAAAGTTATAAAGAAATGAATATTGGACCAAGGACTGGGGTTCTGGTTCTGGATAGTTGTTCTTGGCTCTACCATTATAACTTCCTGGATTTTGCTTTTTTTTAAAAAATAAGAGAGGTTGTTACTTCCCCCTTTTCTTAACTGAGAACTACGGACAGGGGTCACAGTTTACAGAATGACAACTTTGTCGTGTAATTGCTCCCTCCTTCCCCAGATTTATAGAGAGGTGGGTTCTCATTTTCACGGTTGATCAGTGGATGCCAGAGCTTGAGAGAGAGCTGGTCCAGGACACAGCCCACAGACCACCAGCACTTGCTCTGTTTCTTTTCTACTTTCCCTCAGTGACTGGTAAAGGGATCTATGCATAAGTCCACATGAGTTAGCATCTACCCAGCTTCCCCTTTCCGGTTGCCAGCCACAGGTCTGAGAGTTCCCTACTGTCTGGAGCCCTATGAAATTGTTTGTGATACGATGTTTCCCTGAATAATCTCCCTGCCCGATCTGGGGAGACCAAATGTGAATCTCCTAAGATGAGCATCTTCCAGGGAAGCAGGCTTGTCAGGGAAGCCGCTTCCATGTCCGTGAGCTGACAGGATGTTTTGCCACCGTCCTTCATGGCTGAGTGTAGCCTGAGAGTCGCCAGGCAGTTCTGGGCCTGGGGACCTGAAGCCCACTGTGATGGATCATTACTGCACCTGGGCCACTTCACTGCACCGGGTGGCTATATCCTTTATCAAATTCCATTTCACTGGGCTGGAAGACAGACACTGATTGTCAGGGACAGGGAGGGATGCTGGCCCACTTCTCCCGGCTGGCCTCAGTCCCACAGCACTGCAGGTCTTGGTCTCCGGTTTCTAGCCGGCTTTTCCATTTTGTGTTTTGGGTGTCAGTGTTATAGATTGGTGAGTGGTCAATTGACCAAGAGCTTGTAGAAACATTCTGACCTCACCCTGTTCCTAGATGGTCTGCACGTGACCCCGAGTCATGTCTTATCTCTGCTCTATTAATAAGACTGGAGTTTGTGGGTTCTTAAAAATTCTGTTTCTCAACTGAGGAGTAGATGCCTTTCTTCATCTTGCTGGGGGCTGGCACTTGTGGCTTAAAAAAATCACTTTTGAGTAGGATGTAATTTTTGTTTTTATTTTTTTTAGAATCCTCCATAGCAACATGGGATACCCTGGATTTAAGAACGTTTTCTTGGAATAATTTAATTTTTTTTTTTGCGGTACGCGGGCCTCTCACTGCTGTGGCCTCTCCCGTTGTGGAGCACAGGCTCCGGACGCGCAGGCTCAGCGGCCATGGCTCACGGGCCCAGCCGCTCCGCGGCATGTGGGATCTTCCCGGACCGGGGCACGAACCCGTGTCCCCTGCATCGGCAGGCGGACTCTCAGCCACTGCGCCACCAGGGAAGCCCAAGGAAGAATTTAATTTTAAAAACTCACTGAGTGCTTTTCCACTGCTCCAGGTACAAAACCAAATAATAATAGTCATGACGAAATCAAAGATCGCACTTACGGAGCATGTATTATGTACCACGCTCCATGCTGAGCACTTTGCATACATGACGCTATTCAGTCCTCACAAGAATCTGCTGACAGAGTGTCAGTGATGAGCTTCACCTGCACATCAGGAAAGTGAAGTGAGGGTGAGCGGGTCACCTGCCCCCAGATCCACAGCTCACCAGTGCTGGATGCAGGTTTCAGGTCCCAGTGGTCCTTCTCCAGGGCCTGGCCCCCGAACCACCACCCAGCACTCAAGAAATGCGCGGCCTCCTTGCGGACAGCACTCCAGAAACTTCCAGTCCCATGAAGGTTGCAAACAACCAACTTTAGTAAGAGACAAAATTAAATAATTGTTGGAGAGTGGGGGAAGCAATGCTGTATGGGAGCACATGGAAGAAGTTGTTTTTAGCTCAGATGCTTCTGAGCAGAGGACGGACCAGACGTGAAGACCCAGAGGGGCTGTGCCTCGGGAACGCAGGGCTCGGCGAGCCGGGAGTGTGTGCCCCAAGTAGGACTAGGACAGCAGAACAGCCTGGAATGCAGTCTGGAACCGTCATGAGTGGGTCCGAACCAACAGTGTAGGTTTTACTCTGTAGACAATAGGCACTAACTTCGAATCTTAGAGATGGATGCTGGGAGACACCCTGTGCTTAAGGAGGGACCTCTGACGTCAGTAGGATTCAGGCTGGAGAGACGGAAGCAGGGCAGCCTGTCAGGGTCCAGGTGAGAGGTGAGAGGCGTCCAAGCAGAGCAGGGACGAGGGGCGATGGACAGGAGTAGAGACATGGGGCCGGCAGGCCCAGGGACGGCTCCTGCATGCGGGGAAGAGCCCTGGTTAGCAGCCTGGGTGGCAGAGGCCGGAGCAGCCAGGACAGGGTGACCCAGAGGAACAGAGGTCGTGGGAAGTGCTGCAGAGCTGGGGAGTCTGACCCCCGTGGCAGGCCCCGTCTGTGCACGTGTGACAGCCCTGAGGGCCACCTCTGCGGAAGTACCCAGGGGAGCCCAGAGTGTGCGCTCAGAGCCCAGGACGAGGTCCGGGCTGCGTTCACGGGCGCAGACGTGATGGGCAGAAGCCCCACCGTGGGTGGCTGGTCCAGGCAGGTGGCGGACCAGCGAGGCACAGGATTGCGAGCTCCTTCCCCTGTGAGCAGCAGAGGACCCGGGCGGGGAAACATCGGAGAGATGAAGCAACAAGGAGGGTGAATCCAGAGACCAGAGACGGGAGGAGAGGCCTTCAGGGAAGAGGGAGACCTTTTTCCATCTCCATTTCAAAAGGGCTTACTTATTTCTTCTTTTCTCCCCCCAACGCAAACGATAGAGGGGAATCGACTTCCCACTGCAAACAAACACGAGGCGATTCTCCATCATCCCCCAGCTCCACTCAGACCGCTCAACGCGACTTATTTCAAACAGATGAAGATGTGTTTCAGGGTAGCTGGGAGCAGTCAGTTAAAGGGATTAAAGGCAGAAAAGCTACTGCAGCAAAAGTATTTAAGTTTTAGTTCCTGGACAGCTGTGCCTCCTCCGCTTCTAGGCAATCAGAATTCCCTCACCCAGCTCTTTCTGGCTGTTGGAACTGAATGGAAGATACTTCTTTTTCTCCTACAGGTTTTTTTTTAAGCGATCCTAGGGTCACAGATTTCCATATTTTCAGTATTTATATTATGTATATGGTCGAGGCGTAAGAGTGTTTTATTTGGTCTAAATTACCGTAGCATGCCTCTATCCCCAATCTATAGCTGAGCAAATCAAATTTAAAGGTTTTCCTAAAATTAAACACCATAGGTTAGGCAGCATCAAAAATATGTTTTGTCCCAACTGAAGGCTCTTGGTTTTTTTGTGTTTTTTTTTGCCATTCATCTCTTTTCTGCCTATCACCTGCTTTCTCCCTGTGCAAAAAGCCCATATGGAACATAATCAAATGAGACCTCTTAGCTAAAATAGTTAACAAGAAGAATAAGCCTGTGCTCTGGTGTCCTCAGATACTTCTTAGGAGTTTCTCGAGCATCCACTGGCACCTGGCCTTACCTATTCCTGGCAAAAGCCCTGGAAGAGAGCATTTTAAAACTCATTTTGCAAAAAGGGAAACTAAGTTTCAGAGAAACTGAGAGACTTCCCCGGTGACACAGGGAGTAAGTGGTGGAGCTGGGTTTTGAGCTCAGGTGCATTTGACCCAGAGACTCTCTGCTTCTTCTACGATGCTGCTTCTCCCAGCAGAAGCATGAACACCAGGACGGCTCCAGGACACTCAGGCTGAGAGCCGATGATAATGGGACCCATAGGTGACACTGAAGCTCTTCTAGGTCAGCAATTCTCAGGTGGGATATTGAAAGTCACTTTAATGACCGCTACAACCCCTGATCAGGTGCCTGGAGTTCCTTTCCCTCCCCGCATAGGGGGATCGTTCAAGGGAATCGGTATCAACAGCACAGCTAGCCTCCTGACCGTTTCCCCTTTTCCCTGAAGCCTCCTCCGCCCTTCATAAGGACCCGAATACTCGCCACGTGAGGCTGACCCTATGCGGTCCTTTGTGACCATGGTCCATGGGGGAGGGTGTCACAGAGCGCCCCATCCCTGCCTCCCAGCCTCCCTATGGTCTGGAGACTCTCCAGGTAGGCTGCTGCAGACACGGGAGCCCCTAGGAGTGATGAGAGTATTGCCAGGCCAGGGAGGCGAAGAGGAGGAGAAATGTGCTTTGTCACCCTTCCGGTTTCCCGGCTCAGGCTTTTGGACCTGGGCAACGAGCGTAAACATATGTGAATCTTTGTTTACTAAGAACCACTATGAACTATTGGCACATTTCCAACAAAGAACTTATGGAATATTTCGGTCCATAATGCTTCCCTGTCTTCCTCCCATTCCTTCGATATTTGCTGACTTTCTGAAAGAGTAAAAGGAATTAATAATCAGTCTCATTCTTTCATTCATTCTCTCATTTATTCCCTCAATAGACACTGAGTGATTCATATGTACCAGATATCACATTAGACGCTATGTTCCCCACTGTACCTTCTCAACAATCTGTAGGTACTATTGTCCCCACTTTACAGCTTGGGCAAATTAGCCTCAGAAGCATTAAATAATTTGCCCCAAATCACAATGCTCATAAAAGATAAGGCTGCAATCAAATGCTTGTTGGCACACATGCTGACAAAAGTTCCTCGGCAGGTGAGACCTTAGTTCAGGGGTCAGACAGACCTGGGTCTTTATGCATATAGAGATCTGGGTCTCTATATTATGTATGTATATATTAAATACATACATATATTTAATATATATGTATATGTAAAAGCTCTATGATCATGGGAAAGGTACTTAACTTTTCTGAGGCTCGGTCTCACCTGTGCACTGAGATGGGAACAGCATCTACCTCACCCAGAGAGGTGCTGGGAAGGCTGAACGGTGCCCGTGCACCCTGAGTCCTGTGTCTGTACAGGCGATGCTCATAGGCGACTCTTGTTTTTATCATTATTTCTGATACTAACTCCAGAGGCTGGAAGAAAAGATTCCATCAGAGAAGCACTTGATTGTCTTCATTACAGTACTGGTTACATATATTTTACAAGTCTTATTACTGTCAAGTCACTCTTGTCCAAAGGCCATGTCTCCAACCAGATGTCCTACACCCAGAGGCTGAGGATGAGGACACATCTCATTGCTGAGTCCAAGGTCAACAGATTGATTGCAAATTAGTGAAAACTGTAAAATCCACGTGTGTTTTAAGGGTGGTTCAGCATCACATGGCCTTGCCATGGGGTCTAGATGCTGCTCCGTCCTTCATACAAACGGAAGGTTTTAGAAAGAAGGACCCCGGCACCGAGTCACGGGGGCCAGTTTCCACTGGGCGTTGTCCCCCTTTAACAGAGGCCCTCAGAACACACCTTGTAAGAGGCAGCAGTGAAATTATGATTATAAAACTACCCCGTTTGGGGTAAGTCTCACCCTTCTTGGACCCAGAGTGTGCTTCTGAATGAACCTCCTTGTCCAAACACCCTGGAGGTGACCATATTCCAAAATTAAAAGATTAGGGGAATTGAAAGGCAGCAGGAGTGTATGTACCATCCTGTGTACTCCTCACTGGCTCATCAGGGCCTCTGGGTCTTTCTCAGAGTCAAGTGCCATTCAGATCCTGAGTTGTAATGTTTCTCTATCTCATCTTGTTGCTTTAGAACCGATAGCATCTTGGAAGCACAGCGGTGATAACATGCTGGCACCTCTCAGCTCTCCTCACCATAAAAAAGGTGATGGGAGTTTTGAAGTTTCACGAAGCAAACAATAAAGCCAGCTAGCTATGCTTTCCTGATGACAGTTGGCGTCATGACGGTCAGTTAAGCTTCTTTTAGGGAGCAACTCCCGAAATGTGGGCAGCGGCTTTACTGTCGGCTGTTATTAGAGTCCCTCGCCCTTCCTCCTGCCCACTCTCCACTTGCCCATCCAGGCTGTCATGCCTAATTCTTGGCTACACATGTCTAATCTGACCATTACAATTCCGATGGCTTGACTTCAAAAGAGGCGAGGTTTTCTCCTCTGGTCCAAAGAGTATTAGGAGAACCAGCCCATCAATCATGTCTCAGGCAAACAGGTCTTCAGGCTCACGAAGCAGAGAAGCACTTTAAAAGAAACGTCTAAATCACCTGGTGCACTAAGGCATCAAATTCTTGCACGAATTGTAACAGACACTTTTTTCGTTGCGGAGAGACAGAGATTTTGCGAAGATGTCAAATCGCATAGAGCCGCAGCACAACACAGCTTCAGAGATGTAATCTGCGCTTTTTGTGAGGCAGGAAGGCAAGTAGGCATTAATCCTCCCTCGGGAGAAGTGGGTCCAGACAAAGTACGCCTCTGCCCTGATGGGCAGGTGAATGTCTCACAAGAGTTACCGTTCTCTCTGCCCCTGGATATCGACTGTCTTCTTCTCGTCTGCAAGGCAGCCAGCAAGAAAGGCAGGAATCAAGAGCTGTATATACTAAGGCTGTGAGACACGGGTGTGCTGAGCAAGGGCCGTGCAGGCTCGTGCAGTGTGGCTCTTGTCATGTATTGATCACAAAAGTTAAAGCAACCAGGATAGGACGAGGAAGACAAGCGGACGCGAGGGCAGTTTTGTAGTTAGCACGGAAGTGGCTGTTTACTTGATCTTTCTTCAGACTGGGAGCTCTTGGGAAGTGACTCTACCCCAGCCTCCAAACACACAAGACACAAGACAACAGGTTTGCTGCCCATGTTGGTAGCTAAAGATGACTTCAGGTTACCTTTTCTGGTCCCTAATCATGGAAGCAAGGTATTATAAATACCTATCTATTACCTAGCTATGTCTATTTATGTATCTATCACCTATCTATCTACCTATCACCCATTTCTACACACACGCACACACATTGTTTAGCCTTCCTAATGTTAACAGATACCAATAGAAACAGAGTCAAGATTTTGAAATAATATAAGGATACTGTAAAACAGGTTTTAAGGTAATCAAATACATATGTACATATATAAGCACAGACATATATATCTGTGTTTATATATAGACACACCTTCTCTTCCAGAAACTACTCCTGGGACTGCTCTCTGCTTTACTCTTTCTCCAAGGCTGTAGCTGGCTGATTGAGGGCATAAATGGGCCCTGGAAGAGTGAGAATAAAGGCTGACTGTTCGTCAAGCTGGGAGCGGGCAGCCGGCTGTGTTTAGGGCATTCTGTGAACTTTCGAGCTGTGATGCTTCTCAGGTCTCAGCAGTGATCACCTTATAGCTCTTCACTGGGGAAAAACCAGAGTTTCTGACTAAATGTGGGTTCTTACTGCATGTTTATTGAATGAAGGCGGATGAGAGGAAGGGGAAGAAAAAGAGAGAGAAGAAAGTTGGTGGGGAAAGGCTGACAGAGTCTGCTTTGAGCCCTCAGGAGATCGATGATGTTACACTGTCTCGAAAAGCAACTGGCTTCCCGTGGTTTTGCTTATAATGGATGCTCGGTACAGACTTGACTGATTAATACATGGTAATGAGACAAATAGAAATACAACCCTGTAGTTACTTAATTGCTGGCCATGAGGTGACAGCTGACTGCCAAAAGGCTAATGCTTGTCTGTAAGAGGATGAGATTTTTCTAAAGTAAGTCTGTTTATTTGTCCTTCACTGGCACTTCTTCATGGTGTGAATAAGTTACTTCTAATGGACTTATCTTACTTAGATTATCAATTGTTCCCACACAAGTAGCCTAGCTATAAAGTGAGAAAATGTTAAAAAAATTGGGAAAACTATCAAAAAGCCCAGGTAATAGGTAAGAGATCATTTTGGACCCTAAAGGTGAAATTTGCCAAGTTAATGGAAAATGTAGTTCAAAAAAGATGTCCATAGAAATCTTTAAATGCTCAAAGCTGACATGAAACGTTATTTTTAAAAAATCAACAAAATGTATTTACTGATAAAGTTGAACATAAGTACATAAGATCCTATGATAGAGATGGTGTTAACTATATTCTGTAGATACACCATACGGCATCAGGTGCAGCAACCAGCAAAGCAGAACCTCAACATCTGAGAAGGCTCTTGCTGCCAACACAGCGTTTAGGATGGGAGCCAAGCCCCGGCCTGCCCTTGCCCTTGCTGGCTCTGGTTTATGAAGCTCCTGACCTTGAGCTGAGCTGGCAAGAACACCTATCTCTTTCTTTATAATAATCACTTCCTGGTCGCCCCTACAGCGTATTGCAAATTTAGAGCACCCTTCTTTCCTACACTTAATTCTGTAAATTTTGTTTACATTCTCCAAAACTCACACCTACTCTCAAAGGAAAAAAATATATACTATTTGTCGTATTAAGGACATTCAAAAGAATGGCCACCAGCCATGATGGCGATTCTCAGAGTAGTCCCTGGTGTATTTCCGGCCATGAGGATAATTCGCTAAGCTTACCCACGGAATCTGTTTAGGAGGTGATAATAATTATTTGAAATTTGTAAGTTGGATATATTTGCTGAAGAATAAGGCTTACTACCTTATAAACACACCTCGTGTGGGCTGAGGGATGCTTTCAGAGGCACCTTGCACTCACTCTCTGCTATTGGCTTCGACTGAGTTTCTTCACAGCCTGTATTTACTGTCATTATGCCTAATTCCCCGTTTACTGATTTGTAGGTAAATGTCTCCAAGGTGTTTTGCCACCTCCCTATTTTCAAGGATTCTTCTCCTCCAGTCAGAACAAATTTAACTCCTTTAGTCATTCTGTCCAATGATTTAGTTAAAAACAAAGTAAAAAGCCCAGAGTCCTCACCTGGAATTGCCATTTCTCATCCTATCTTTGGCTATTATTTTCTCCCTTGGCAAAAATATTTCAGTAGCTAAGTGGTAAGTTACAAGACTACTATTTCTAGGACTTTTTTGCTCCGACCCTGCAGCCGTTCTCACTCTAACCATGACCTGACAAGTTAAACACAGCCAATGAAGTAATATAAAATAACACACTTGATATCTTACCCAGTTTTCCCAAGGTACACTTCCTTGTCCCCCAGAGAAGTGGAAAAGTATTTTCCCTGAATGGTTTTTCTGCCTGAAGATCTGACTCCAAGCGGCTATTCCAAGCTTAGCCTAGAACTCCCCATCAACAACCCCACTGGTCACCTCCAGGCATGGAGAGCAAGTTGCTGTTCCCGAAACACGCCCTCCTGCCCTGTGCTCTGACATATGCCATTTCTCCTCTTGAAAAGTTCTCCCCTGCGACGTTGCACTTTCTGCAGTGTGTCCTCACGTGAGGCGGGAACACCAGTGACGATTCACAAGGGAGACGTGGAATAGGCTCAGGACTCTAATTCGACTCCTCCCTTCATTAAATGTACATTAAAATATAAGACAGAACGGGAGACAATTAATGGTGAATACGGTTTGTAGTCTAGAGGAGTGGGTATGTGTGCTATTTCTGCAGTCAGATTGTCTACATTTGAATAGTGGTTCTGTCCTTTTTTCCTCCCATGACCTTAGACAAGTTATTTTTCTGCATCTCTGTTTCCTTTTAAGTGACAATGGGATAATAAAGTACCTGCCCAATCTTCTCATCACACTTTTTTTTTTTAACATCTTTATTGGAGAATAATTGCTTTACAATGGTGTTAGTTTCTGCTTTATAACAAAGTGAATCAGCTATATGTATACATATATCCTCATATCCCCTCCCACTCTCCCTATCCCACCCCTCTAGGTGGTCACAAAGCACCGAGCTGATCTCCCTGTGCTATGCGGCTGCTTCCCACTAGCTATCTATTTTACATTTGGTAGTGTATGTATGTCCATGCCACTCTCTCACTTCGTCCCAGCTTACCCTTCCCCCTCCCCGTGTCCTCAAGTCCATTCTCTACGTCTGCGTCTTTATTCCTGTCCTGCCCCTAGGTTCTTCAGAAGGGATTGCAGGGTTCATCATAGGGATTGCACTGAATCTGTTGATTGCTTTGGGTAGTATAGTCATTTTCACAATGTTGATTCTTCCAATCCAAGAACATGGCATATCTCTCCATCTGTTTGTGTCATCTTTAATTTCTTTCATCAGTGTCTTATAGTGTTCTGCATGCAGGTCTTTTGTCCCCTTAGGCAGGTTAGTTCCTAGGTATTTTATTCTTTTTGTTGCAATGGTAAATGGAAGTGTTTCCTTAAGTTCTCTTTCAGATTTTTCATCGTTAGTGTATAGGAATGCAAGAGATTTCTGTGCATTAATTTTGTATCTTGCTACTTTATTAAATTCATTGATTAGCTCTAGTAGTTTTCTGGTAGATTCTCTATGTATAGTATCATGGCATCTGCAAACAGTGACAGCTTTACTTCTTTTTCTATTTGAATTCCTTTTATTTCGTTTTCTTCTCTGATTGCTGTGGCTAAAACTTCCAAAACTATGTTGAATAATAGTGGTGGGAAAGGGCAACCTTGTCTTTTTCCTGATCTTAGAGGAAATGGTTTCAGTTTGTCACCATTGAGAATGATGTTGGCTGTGTGTTTGTCATATATGGCCTTTATTATGTTGATGTAGGTTCCATCTATGCCTACTTTCTGGAGGGTTTTTATCATAAATGGGTGTTGAATTTTGTTGAAAGCTTTTTCTGCATCTATTGAGATGATCATATGGTTTTTCTCCTTCCATTTGTTAATATGGTGTATCACATTGATTGATTTGCGTATATTGAAGAATCCTTGCATTCCTGGAATAAACCCCACTTGATCACGGTGTATGATCCTTTTAATGTGCTGTTGGATTCTGTTTGCTAGTATTTTGTTGAGGATTTTTGCATCTATATTCATTAATGATATTGGACTCTAGTTTTCTTTCTTTGTGACAACTTTGGTTGGTATCAGGGTGATGGTGGCCTTGTAGAATGAGTTTGGGAGTGGTCCTCCATCTGCTATATTTTGGAAGAGTTTCAGAAGGATAGGTGTTAGCTCTTCTCTAAATGTTTGATAGAATTTGCCTGTGAAGCCATCCGGTCCTGGGCTTTCATTTGTTGGAAGATTTTTAATCAGAGTCTCAATTTTGGTGCTTGTGACTAGTCTGTTTATATTTTCTATTTCTTCCTGGTTCAGTCTTGGAATGTTGTACTTTTCTAAGAATTTGTCCATTTCTTCCAGGTTGTCCATTTTATTGGCATATAGTTGCTTGTAGTAATCTTTCATGATCCTTTGTATTTCTGCAGTGTCAGTTGTTACTTCTCCCTTTTCATTTCTAATCCTATTGATTTGAGTCTTCTCCCTTTTTTCCTTGATGAGTCTGGCTAATGATTTATCAATTTTGTTTATCTTCTCAAAGAACCAGCTTTAAGTTTTATTGATCTTTGCTATTGTTTCCTTCATTTCTTTTTCATTTATTTCTGATCTGATCTTTATGATTTCTTTCCTGCTGCTAACTTTGGAGTTTTTTTGTTCTTCTTTCTCTAATTGCTTTAGGTGTAAGGTTAGGTTGTCTATTTGAGATGTTTCTTGTTTCTTAAGGTGGGCTTCTATAGCTGTAAACTTGCCTCTTAGAACTGCTTTTGCTGCATCCCATAGGTTTTGGGTCATCGTGTTTTCATTGTCATTTGTTTCTAGGTTGTTTTTGATTTCCTCTTTGATTTCTTCAGTGATCTCTTGGTTATTAAATAGTGTATTGTTTAGCCTCCATGTGTTTGTATTTTTTACAGATTTTTTTCCTGTAATTGATATCTAGTCTCATAGTGTTGTGGTCAGAAAAGATACTTGATACTATTTCAATTTTCTTAAATTTACCAAGGCTTGATTTGTGACCCAAGATATGATCTATCCTGGAGAATGTTCCATGAGCACTTGAGAAGAAAGTGTATTCTGTTGTTTTTGGATGGAATGTCCTATAAATATCAATTAAGTCCATCTTGTTTAATGTATCATTTAAAGCTTGTGTTTTCTTATTTATTTTCATTTTGGATGTCTGTCCATTGGTGAAAGTGGAGTGTTAAAGCCCCCTACTATTATTGTGTTACTGTCGATTTCCCCTTTTATGGCTGTTAGCATTTGCCTTATGTATTGAGGTGCTCCTATGTTGGGTGCATAAATATTTACAATTGTTATATCTTCTTCTTGGATAGATCCCTTGATCATTATGTAGTGTCCTTCTTTGTCTCTTACAATAGTCTTTATTTTAAAGTCTATTTTGTCTGATATGAGAATTGCTACTCCAGCTTTCTTTTGATTTCCATTTGCATGGAATATCTTTTTCTGTCCCCTCACTTTCAGTCTGTATGTGTCCCTAGGTCTGAAGTGGGTCTCTTGTAGACAGCATATATACGGGTCTTGTTTTTCATTCAGCCAGTGCATGTCTTTTGCTTGGAGTGTTTAATCCATTTACATTTAAGGTAATTATTGATATGTATGTCCCTACTACCATTTTCTTAATTGTTTTGGGTTTGTTATTGTAGGTCTTTTCCTTCTCTTGTGTTTCCTGCCTAGAGAAGTTCCTTTAGCATTTGTTGTAAAGCTGGTTTGGTGGTGCTGAATTCTCTTAGCTTTTGCTTGTCTGTAAAGGTTTTAATTTCTCTGTCGAATCTGAATGAGATTCTTTCTGGGTAGAGGATTCTTGGTTGTAGGTTTTTCCCATTCATCACTTTAAATATGTCCTGCCACTCCCTCCTGGCTTGCAGTTTCTGCTGAAAGATCAGCTGTTAACCTTATGGGGATTCCCTTGTATGTTATTTGTTGTTTTTCACTTGTTGCTTTTAATATTTTTTCTTTGTATTTAATTTTTGATAATTTGATTAATATGTGTCTTGGCATGTTTCTCCTTGGATTTATCCTGTATGGATTCTCTGTGCTTTCTGGACTTGATTGACTATTTCCTTTCCCATATTAGGGAAGTTTTCAACTATAATCTCTTCAAATATTTTCTCAGTCCCTTTTTTTTTCTTCTCTTCTTCTTCTGGGACCCCTATAATTCGAATGTTGGTGTATTTAATGTTGTGCCACAGGTCTCTAAGACTGTCCTCAATTCTTTTTTTGTTGTTGTTGCGGTACGCGGGCCTCTCACTGTTGTGGCCTCTCCCCTTGCGGAGCACAGGCTCTGGATGCACAGGCTCAGCGCTCATGGCTCACGGGCCCAGCGCTCTGCGGCATGTGGGATCTTCCTGGACCAGGGCACGAATCCATGTCCCCTGCATTGGCAGGGGGACTCTCAATCACTGCGCCACCAGGGAAGCCCTCCACATCCTTTGATAATGTAAATTTATAAGAATAATGAGCTCCTTTGGGGGATTCTTTGTTTCTCTGAACTCATTGGACTGTACTCATTTTATTTATTTATTTTTGGCTGTGTTGGGTCTTCGTTTCTGCGTGAGGGCTTTCTCTAGTTGCAGCGAGAGGGGGCCGGTCTTCATCGCAGTGCATGGGCCTCTCACTATCGTGGCCTCTCTTGTTGCAGAGCACAAGCTCCAGACGTGCAGGCTCAGTAGTTGTGGCGCACGGGCTTAGCTGCTCCGCGGCATGTGGTATCCTCCCAGACCAGGGCTCGAACCCACGTCCCCTGCATTAGCAGGCAGACTCTCAACTGCTGTGCTACCAGGGAAGCCCCTGTACTCATTTTAATGTAGTATTGTTTTGAAACCAGAAAACAGCAACAAAACTAGACCTCCTCCCTTTTCAAGCCCTCACACTGCTTACGGGGACCAACAAAAACAGTTGCATTCGAACATTGTCAGTTTCAATTTCTATTCCCCGATGAAGATGAAATCTGATCGGTACCATGGCAACACGTTGCCTGGAGCATCCAATAGGTATTACTTGTGCACAGTCTTGCTCAGAAATTCTCTTTATAAGTGTTAGGAGAGGTGTGATCTTCTCCTAGAATGCACTAAATGAAAAAAGGCTGAAGAAAATCCAATTCGTATTTCCAGAAGTACCTTTCTGGGGTCTGACAATATCAGATTATTGTTTCAGATTTCCCCCCCCGTATTCACTAGATGCAGGCAAAGCATTAGACATCCTGACAAGCATCAAGTAAGTGGAGAATTGAGGCACCCCTGGGGCATGGAGGCGCAATGAACTTACGGAGTTCTGGTGTTTTTCTTTGACTTTTGATATTTCAGTTTGTTGACTTTTTCTACCTTCCTTGGTTCCTTCTTTCCTTCCTTCCTTCCTTCCTTCCTTCCTTCCTTCCAGGAAGAAGCAGTGATGTAGTATTCCTGATTCCCTGAATTGGTAGTACAGTCTTGGTGGTAAGGTTGATATCTTAGTTATAAATGATCTGTTTTCTCATTGTTTGTACCAAGACATCAGAATTAACTATTTCCCATGTGATGTAAGAGGATGTTTCTTGAGTACCTGCCATATACTGGGTCTGATTCAGGGCATTTGTCCTTCACAATGTCTCAGCAAATTCTTCCAGGTGCCTTTCTTATGAGGTAGGGACTGCTTTCCCCACTCCTCTGATGAAGAAATAGATGCAGACAAATAGCGAAATGAGCCGCAGCTCCAAGTTATTAGGTGGCGGAGCTAAGATCACAACACAGTCTGTTGAATCTGAACTCTCTCTCCATTCTGTTCCTTGAGGAGGCAGCCTGCATCTCTCTCTCATCCTCTGGGTGGTGGTGGAGGTTGGGGACAAATGTCATTGTCATTAGGCATTATGACTTTCAAATATTGTGTTATAACTTGAGAAGCAGTCTATCATGCCCTTTACCTTAAATACCATTTGCATTAGCACCCCCCAAAATGAAATAGTAAGGTATACATCTAACAAAATATGTACAATATCTATATGAAGAAAGCTATAAAACTCTAATGAAAGAAATCAAAGAACTAAAAAAATGGAAAGGTATGCCATGTTCATGGAAGAAAAAAAAGAAGACCCAATATTGGCAAGATGTCAGTTCTTCCCCACTTGATCTATAGATTCAACTCAATCCCAATCAAAATCCCAGCAAGTAATTTTGTGGATATTGATAAACTAATTCTAAAGTTCATGTGGAGATGCAAAAGACCCAGTACAACCAATGTAATACTGAAGGAGAAGAACAAAGTTGGAGGACTGACCCTACCCAACTTGAAGATTTTCTATAAAGCTCCAGTAATCAAGAAGTGTGATACTGGTGAAAAATTGACAAACAGATCAGTAGAACAACATGGAGGGTCTAGAATAGGCCCACATAAATGTAGTCAATTGATGTTTGACAAAGGAGCAAAGCCAACAGAGAAAAGATAGTCTTTCCAACAAGTAGTCCTGGAACAACTAGACATCCACGTGCAACAAAAATAGAATCTAGACACAAACCGTATAAACTTCATAAAACTTAACTTAAAATGGATCACACTAAATGCAAAATGCAACACTATAAAACCCTTAGCAGATAACATAGGAGAGAATTTAGATGACCTTGAGTATAGTGATGACTTTTCAGAAGCAACACCAAAGGCATGATCCATAGAATAAATAATGGATAAGCTGAATTTCATTAAAATGAAAAGCTCCTGCTATGTAAAAAGCACCATCAAGAAAACAAAATGAGGGCTTCCTTGGTGGCGCAGTGGTTGAGAGTCCGCCTGATGATGCAGGGGACACGGGTTCGTGCCCCGGTCCGGGAAGATCCCAAATGCCGTGGAGCGGTTGGGCCCGTGAGCCATGGCCGCTGAGCCTGTGCGTCTGGAGCAACGGGAGAGGCCACAACAGTGAGAGGCCCACGTACCGCAAAAAGAAAAAAAAAATAAGAAAAGAAAATGACAAGCCACAGACTGAGAGAAAGTATTTGCAAAAGACAACTGATAAAGGATTATTATTCAAAATATACAAAGAACCCTTAAAACTCAACAATAAAAAAAATACAACAACCCAACTCAAAAAATGGGTGGAAGACCTTAACAGACACCTCACCAAAGAAGAAATACAGATGGCAAAAAAGCATATAAAAAGATGCTTCAGATCATATGTCATCAAGAAAATGCAAACTAAAACAGCAGTGAGATACCACTATACACCTACTAAAATGGCCAAAATCCAAAACACTGATAACATCAAATGCTGGTGAGGAATTGTCATTCACTGCTGGTGGGAATGCGAGATGGTACAGCCACCCTGGAAGACAGTTCGGTGGTTTCTTACAAAACTAAACATACTTTTATCATATAATCCTTGATATTTTCCTAAAGGAATTGAAAGACTTATGTCCACACAAAAACCTGCACACAAATGTTTACAAGCAGCTTTATGCGTAATTGCCAAAACTTGGAAGCAAGCAAGATGTCCTTCATTAGGTGAATGGATAAATAAACTGTGGTCCATCCAGACAGTGGAATATTATTCAGCGCAAAAAGAGATGAGCTCACAAGCCATGAAGAGACATGGAGGGACCTTAAATGCATATGACTTATTTTCCCGTGGGAGCCGCCGGGTTGGGGGGAGCGTGGCCTTCTCCTCTCCCCGCCCTGGCGTGCGCTCGTCCACTGATATCAGTGTACTCTGAAAAGGGGGAGTCATCTGGCAAAAATGTCACTTTGCCTGCTCTGTTCAAGGCTCCCATTCGCCCAGATATTCTGAACTTTGTTCACACCAACTTGTGCAAAAACAACAGACAGCCCTGTGCTGTCAGTGAATTGGCAGGTCATCAAACCAGTGCTGAGTCTTGGGTACTGGCAGAGCTGTGGCTCGAATTCCCAGGGTTCAAGGTGGCAGGACTCACCACTCTGGCCAGGATGTTCTTGGAAATATGTGTCGTGGGGGCCACATGTTTGCGCCAACCAAGACCTGGCGACGTTAGCACCGCAGAGTGAATACAACACCGAAGGGATATGCCATCTGCTCTGCACCGGCTGCCTCGGAGTTACCAGCGCTGGTCGTGTCTAAAGGTCATCGTATAGAGGAAGTTCCTGAACTTCCTCTGGTGGTTGAAGATAAAGATGAAGGCTACAAGAAGACTAAGGAGGTTGTTTTGCTTCTGAAGAAACTTAAAGCCTGGAATGAAACCCAAAACGTCTAACGCCTCTCAGCAAATGAGACCTGGCAAAGGCAAAATGAGAAACCGTCGTCGTATCCAGCGCAGGGGACCCTGTGTCATCTGTAATCGGCGCATCATCGAGGCCTTCAGAAACATCCCTGGAATTACTCTGCCTAATGTGAGCAAACCGAACCTTTTGAAACTTGCTCCAGGTGGGCATGTGCTACGTTCCTGCATTTGGACTGAAAGTGCTTTCCGCAAGTTAGATGAGCTGTATGGCACTTGGCGTAAAGCTGCTCCCCTCAAGAGTAACTACAACCTCCCCATACACGGGGCTCAGTACAGACCTTAGCAGCATCTTGAAAAGCCCAGAGATCCAAAGAGCTCTCCGGGCAGCACGCGAGAGGATTCATCAGAGTCCCGCAGAGGAGTCCACCGAAAAGCCTGAGAATCACGCTGAAGCTAAACCCACATGCAAAGACCACGCGCCGGAACACCATTCTTCGCCAGGCCAAGAACCACAAAATCCGGATGGATAGGGCAGCAGCAGCACTAGAAGCCAGATCAGATGAGAAGGGGCTTCCAGGCAAGAGCCTTTGGCGGGAAGAAAGGAAAGGAGGCTGTTGGCGTTAAGAAGCAGAAGAAGCCTTTGGTGGGAAAAAAGGCTGCAGTGACCAAGAAACCGGCAGCTGAAAAGAAGCCCACAGGAAAGAAACCCACCTCAGAGCAAAAGAAGGCTGCTGCATAAACTTAAATTTGCTTATTACGTAGAGGTGAAGTCATTTGGGACAGCTGATTTTGAATAAAGACCTGATTTTAAAAACTGCATATGACTTAAGTGAAAGAAGCCTATCTGAAAAGCCTACAGACTGTATGATTCCTGCAAAGGGAAAAGCTATGGAGACAGTAAAAAGATCAGTGGCTGCCAGGGATTGGGGGAAGAAGGGATGAACAAGAGGAGAACGTAGGATTTTTAGGGCAGTGAAAATACTCTGTATGATATTATAATGATGGATATATGTCATTATACATTTGTCCAGACCCACAGAGTGTACAACACCAAGAGCGAACCCCACGTAAACTAAATGATGTGTCGATATAGGTTCATCCCTGGTAACAAACATACCATCTGGCGAAGATGCTGATACTGGGGAAAGCCATGCCTCTGTGGAGGCAGAGACTATATGGGAAACCTCTGTGCCCTCCCCTCAATTTCGCTGTGAACCTAAAACTGCTTTAAAAAATAAAGTCTATTAAAAAATGAAGAAAATACGACCACCAATTATAGGAATCTCATACTTTCTTAGACTGTAGAAAATATCTCAAAACTTAAAATATGAATGCTAATAAGCTTGTGGAAAAAAGATTAGTTTCCATGTCTAATGGTGTGGAGACGATGTGCTTGGAAAATGTAAAGAAAATGCACATTTGTTTTCCTCATAAATGTATATTCTTTCAAAACACGTCAAGGCTGAAAGTACTTCACGCTAAAAATATAGGTCAGTGGACAGATCAAAGTCTAAGTGGCATTTGCTGGAAGATCCCTGAGGTTTCAAAACCCTACTGGGACAACTCGGAGGTTAAGAGTCAAGATCACAACATGGGCAGTGGGCACTGGCCGTGCAGGGCAGAAGGGACCGAGGCCACAGAGAGCGCTCAGGGGGAGAGCAGGCTCGGATTTAATTCCAAGGTTAGGGAAAATGAATTTAAATGGGTTTACATCCATTTAAAAAAGAAAGAAAATGTGAATTTAGAAACACACTATGGGTGCCCTTCCCCTTCTCCATGTGAGACAGGAAGGAAGGATGGGAGAAGATGGCCCACATGGACCACTTGACACCCCCAAGTGCCAGACAGGAGGTTAGGGTCCTTTTCATTGTTTATGTGATTCTAACACAACGTGGCGACTTAGATCAGGAAATTCTTTTTCAATCAGAGAAGCAAATTCTCAGTGTGGTTAAGGAACACACTGAAGGCTACAAGGTGAGTGAAAGCATAAAAGATCATTCATGATGGAATGTCTCCACGTTGGGGTCCTTTATCCATGAGAGGAGCCCTGAACCCTGGGCTCTGGTCCCAGCCCCACCTGCTACTGTCACCTTTGTTAACTCACACTAACCTTTGTTAACTACTAGGGTAGGAGAGCAGGAACTGGATTAGATAAAGATTTTGCTTTTGCTCTGCTACTCAAGCCTACCGTTCACCACATGGTTTATGTCTTACATTTACGTCTCTTTCCTGAAACTTGTCCTCTTAGCCACTTCACTGATTTTCTTCTTTCTTCTATAGTCTAGAAGTTCTACCTTGCTGCCATGATTTTTTCTCCTCTAATTTGCAATCCTTACTTCTTTCCTAAGCTTGGTCCTGATGGCAGCAATGTCATCATTGCCTAATAGACAAATAGAGTCTAATAGACTGTTCAGTTCTCATCTTGGCTGGTCCCTCATGAGCATCTCTTTTGAAATAACTCTTCTGATTATCCCACTTCTCTCTTACTTCTTCTGCTTCACTGACTGGTCTTGGTCATCATTCTTCTAGCATTCAGATCAGTGCCTGCCATGGATAGGGACTCAACAAATGTTTGTTCAGTAAATAATGTAATAAATAATGATGATTTTTTTTCAGGTCTTAATTAAGACATTGTGTTCCGTTATTGAGAGATGTGTTGCTGGACCTTATATGGACAAATACGGTCAGGACCCTCAAGCTTCAAGATCAAGTTCAGATCATTCCCCTCCTACTTCTGGGAGTGGTAGTGTTACAACACATGCACCTCATGCTCTGACTTTCTCCTCAGGGCCCAGCAGACCTGCCTCCCAAACACTTCTACGTTCAAAATCATTTCACTCATTCTTTAAGATCCAGTACCCTCTCTTTCACACAATTCCCTAGCATCTTTAAATTTGGAAAAAATGTCTTCTTCTGGGCTCACAAAACATTTAAAAAAATGAAATTTTTTTCAAATGCTTTTTCTTTAATAGCTTCTTCACTTATCTGCATTGAGTTTTAAAAATCTGTGAACTTAAAAATCTATGCATTTATTTACTCAGTCATTTATCCCAAGAGTCTATGTTAAAAATATCTATTGCCTTTTTACATACTAGCAGATGTGTTTTAGCTTTTTTTTAATTTGAATTTTAACTCAACGTTTCAGCTAACAAAAATCTGGCAGTACCTGCCTTCACAGAAGCCTACACACTGGAAAGGCCTACACTTCAACGCTACCCTGGAGAACTTCACACCCTATAAAATGGTCCAGGTGTGTGAGGTGATAAAATTATGGATGTTTGAAAAGTTTTGGAGGTTTGGAGTCTCCTTAGCCTCACGGACTCTCTGGACTTTTTCTACAGCTGAGTAGAAAGCTGTGGAAATTTAGAATCACAATGAAAGTGCTGACAAAACCTTCCACAGGCAGCTCTCAGCAGGCCTGTCCTTCCGCAATCAGAAGCTCTTTGTGAGTTTCAGGGAGTGAATCTCCATGTGGTTTTATGCTAAGGAATGCTTACACACCAAGTGAATCAGTTGCTCCCTTTTGCTCTGGCTTGCATCTGGCTCAGTGTGATGGGATCTCATCCCTCCCGATTGCATACATATAGGCTCCCATGCATGAGTGAGCAGTACGGTGAAAAAAAGACCTTTCTTAATTCAGTCAACAGGAAATGATCCCAGTTTTTAATTCCTGCTGAGCCATCAAGAAAATATTAGCCTCCATGTCTAAGGACTGCTTCAAAACCCAGTTTAACTCCAAGCTGCCCAGTGAATGTAAAAGATTTCTAGACTCGACTGTACGCTCTGTGATGGCACACATTTGTCATAGAGAAGAGGTTTCATAGCGAAAACTATTTCATCCGTTGTGGGCGATTCCCTCATTCACCCACCCAATCAGAATTGGGTCAGAAAATCCTATCGTGTAACTGTGTCTGTGGCTTCCTAGAAAAAAAAAAAAGTTATTTAGGAAAATACCATATTAAGCCACTTTTGAATTTTTTATTAAGTTGACCTCACTTTGACTGTGTTCAGCGAGGATTTGGGTTACTATTCACGGTAGTTATCTTTAGTTTTTAGAAAGAGCAATTACGGTACATCAATATTCAAAGTAAATATCTGCTCTGAGTTTGGGGTAAAGGTCAGGTGAGTGGGCTGCTGTTTCCTTTGTAAACAAACGAAAATGCCCAGAGAGCGTTGCTCATCCCCCAGCTCTACAGGGATTCAGTGGTTAGTCACCGCAGAGCTGAGGGACAGTGCATCCTGGGAGAGATTCAGGGTGAAGTCAGGATGAGACGCTCTGTGCTTCGGAAAAACAGTCCCCTAGATAGTTAGATGTGTATCTCAGGGAGAATTTTAATGAACCCAGATTCTTGCATCTTCTATACATAGAAAAGCACTGAAATCATTAACTTGAGATATCTGTTCTTCAAGACCAGAAGTACCATTTTACCAGGATGTATGCTGGACTACACGCATTCCCAGCCAAAAATCATATCCATCCTGGTTCCTTTCCTACCTCTTTGGAAGAGTTTCCTCGGAGCTAAATTATCTAAATTTATTTATCACCCTGAATAAAACTTAAACTCACAACTCCTACGTTGTACATTTTTTTTTTTTTAAGTTGACGCCTTGAAGGTACAAAGTGCTGAAAAATTACTCAAAGATTTGGGGAGGTTGGAGGTTGGCAAACAAGGAAGCCACAAGAACGGCGAAGGAACAGTGAGTGTCTGGGGCCAGCATTCACTGCAGACAGCCCTTATGTCTGTCTGCTTCTCTGTTGCACCAACCTCTCCGCAACTTTCTGCCAAGTTGCTGCTCTCCCAAGCCAGGCGTGTGCAATTGTTCGCATCTGCTCACCAGCTACCCTCACCCCACCCAGTCTATCACCCAGGGCCTGAACACGCATGCACCCATGCTCACTCACATCTCACTGAGAAGGAGACGGAGAGAGAAGGAATACTGAGTGGAAAAATACCAAGATTTATGCTTGATTATTGGAGATAATTAAGTAGGACCTAAAAATAGTCACGCCCTTATTTCATATTATGTTCAAAATGATTCAAATTCAAAACTATTCACAGCTGTGCTGGGGGCTGCTACCACACAGAGTTGATTTCAAGCACTTGAATCAACGATCAGCAAATGAAGCTTCTCTCTGTTCTTCTAAGTATAACTTGGAGTGGTACCATGACTCAGGCTATTGAATGTGAAATAAAGGGATCAATAATATCATTACCCTCATGACACTCATCGTTTATTCTGCCAATACTTTTCAACAGAGAGGAGCAGTGTGGCCAACATGCCCTGTCGGGTGTGTGAGCCTCTCCTTACAAAGATGTTGATGATGGTGAGTCTTTAAAATTCAACTCCATATATGTATTGATTAAGCAGACTGGTAGTTTACTATTTTATTGATTGACTTATTGATAACCCCCAAATACTGAACAATGCAGAAACAGGCTGAAAAGTAAGACGTAGAGAAAAATACGTGTATTTTTTAAGTATATATGCAGGATTTACCCTGCTACTAGAAATATTTTTCAAGTATGAGGAACAAATCTAATCGTGTACCACAAGTAACACCAACAGTCCCACTCATTTGAGGAGGCTGTTATCCGCCAGCATCGCTGAACAGACAGGTGTAGACAAAACCACTGGCCTCCCTCTTCTGGTTTTGTTCAGGTTGCTATCTTTTCTTTACTGAACATGACAAAATGTTAGGCTTCAGTTGTGACCCAGCTCAAAGGCTGCTCTTTTCATGAAAACTTCCCTGATTCTTCCGATATTCCCTGACGTCAGACGGCACCGCATTTCTACTTTCTGTGTATCATTTTCTTTCTTTCTTTTTTCTTTTTACTGAAGTATAGTTGATTTACAATGTTGCAACAATCTCTGCTGTACAGCAAAGTGACTCAGTTACACACATACATACATTCTTTTTAAATATTCTTTTCCATTATGGTTTATCACAGGAGATTGGATATCGTTCCCTGTGCTCTACAGTAAGACCTTGGTGTTTATCCATTCTAAATGTAATCCTTTGCATCTACCAACCCCAAACTCACAGGCCAACCTTCTTCCTCCCCACTCCCCCTTGGCAAGCCAAGTCTGTTCTCTATGTCTATGAGTCTGTTTCTGTTTTGTAGATAGGTTCTTTTGTGCCATATTTTAGATTCCACATATAAGTGATAGCATACGGTTATTTGTCTTTCTCTTTCTGACTTACTTCACTTAGTATGGTAATCTCTAGTTGCGTCCATGTTGCTGCAAATGGCATTATTTCATTCTTTTTTTATGGCTGAGTAGTATTCCATTGTATATACATGTACTACATCTTCTTTATCCACTCATCTGTTGATGGACATTTAGGCTGCTTCCATGTTTTGGCTATTGTGATCTGTATCATTTTCTATAAGAGATCATTTTATGTCACCAAAGGGCCTTAACATGGCCACCAACAGTATAGAGCACATTGAATAATAACAATTTTTTGGTCTTTCTTTTCCCTTAGGTTGAATTCTTTGAGAGCAGGGGCTATGCCACTTGGTTTTGTATCAAGTACACCTAGCCTAGGGCTTTGTCACCCAGCAGACATTCATTCTTCCTTTTATTCAACAAATACCCACCAACTGCTTATAATGGGCCCAGAGCAGAGGGTCCATGCAGCCGGGAAGTAATGCGTGCAAGCCTTTGCTGTGACATCATCACCCGCATCAGCCTCTACGGAATTTGTCAGCACCTGGGAGGGAGGGAGGACGTGCTGTATTTTTTTAATACCCAGTGGGCCTTCACACTAACTACTATTGAATACGTTTAACATATCCATAAAGCCAAAAGAAATCACAACTGTCCAGTATAAAGGCTGCTGTTTTATAATTTTTGTGTGGTTTAGCTATTTAAAAGTTTTCTTGGGTCAGATTTTTGTTATGTGTTTTGAGGAACCTATGTCTACTTTCCTAACGATTTTGGTTCAAATTAAAAGTCTTTGATGAAGTTGTTCTTAAAATTTTGTTTCATCAATAATGAGCTGCTGCTTAATTGAACAGATTTACTAAAGTTTATATGGTGGGCACAATGAAGTAACAAGGGAAGAAACTAGGACACGTCTTGGAATTAAGCCCTTCCTATTCCAATGGGCACCATGAAGAGCTCTTTCCCAAATCTCAAAAGATTTGTCCCATTGCCAGTCCTTGTCACATTTATTGCCCTCACTGACTTCCTGTGCATTTGGATCAGAAAGTTGAGACATTGCAGAACTCTCAAGAAACGTACTTTAAAATTGCCAGTTTGACATTAAGTACCAAAAGCCTTCAAGCCCGCAAGCTTGTCCTCAAATCCACCCATTTCACTTTAGGTATTTAACTAAGGCTGTAAAGATTTTCTTAATGTGTTTGTAATAGGATTATCATAGGATTGTTGATTAAGGTGACTACAGCCGATCACTCATGGTTTCAAAAACAGGGAATTAGTGGAAAAGAAAAAGATAATCCATGTGCTAGTAAATCACGCAGTAGTTAGAAATGATGTAGATAGAATTACATACATCGTCATGGACATATACTCATGATGTAGTGCCAAAAAAGAGGAGGTTACAAAATAGTACCCATATTTCAATTCTCTTTTAATGTAATATATACGAAACATGAAAGAACTCGATATGCACTAAAATATAATTAATTGTGGTAATATGGTAGTAGGTGATATGGGACAATTTTTAAAAAAATAAAGATTAGAGTTATCACGGTGTGCTTGTTTATGTGCGACGGCAATGATCCAGTAGAAAGGAGAAACCGATAATGCAGGAGAGAGAGAGGGTAATTTCATGGACAGGCTGCTTATGTAGGTGAGAGGGCACGGGATCCAGCACAGAAGAAGAGGGATCAAGAGATGAGAGCAGGCACAGCTTACCCATAGTAAACAGGGAAGCCAGGTGATGGGTGCAGAAGGAGGTGGGGTTAGCGGTGGGAAAATAAAGCCGTTCTTATTGCACTGCTTCTGTTTTCTCACTGACATAGGAAGCGAAAGCAGTGGTTTGAAGTGACGGAGGCAGATGGAAGTGTGAGGACACAGAAGAAGGAAGGAAACAGTGAGTTTTGTAGCAGGAGAGTGAATTTCATGGAGGAACAATGTCGGATGCTTGACAGTGCTGAGTGACCACTCGACATCTGTGGTCAGACGTTTCAGAGAGATGTAGCAGTTGCCAAACTCGGCTGCTTGGATATATTTAATATGACACAGTCTCCATGGTCTAAGGCCCTATGTGCCTTCCACGTAGTGTCTGTGATGCAGCGTGAACTGCCCTCTAGTGAAGAACGGGCTCAAGCAGGGGCTGTGTGGTCCCTCTGTGTGGGACGGGGACCTAGACCTGCTCTCGTTTTCTCTCATCCCATCTAGAAGACGGAACAGCTCTTCTGAAATACACCCAGATGAGTTAGGCCTTTCTAAATGTGTTTTGTCACGTTCTTTATAATGTCACATTACAAACTTTTCATAAAAAGTGAATTTGTTTAGGACAGATTTTACAGCCCTTCACACACCATCATGCACACAATAGACATTCGATGAATGGGTTAACGAACTTAACGAAAATAGCGACAGAAAAACAGATCAAAAGGGACGGGACACAGTCCCACTCACAGGCTGACTCTCTCCCCGGCATTTTCCCTCCCCTGCAGAAATCCACGGGTGGAGCCGGGTGCAGAGACAGGAACTCGGCACGGAGGACTTGGGTCTGGGGGTTGATGGGTTCCTTCTCTAACCTCAGCCTCGGGAAGGTAGCCGGGCATGGCTCCACCTGCTTTACCATAAAATGGAGCAACTGGAAATCCAGTGGTTTAGGTCTTAAAAGTCCTCATCAGGATGTGACAAAGGAGGCAGTTGTCACACTCAAGGTGTCTCCTACCGTGATTGGCTGGGGATCGTGTTTGTTTAAGGAGAGCCCCTTAACTTTTGACTTCCCTGTAGTCTCGTGGGATGCAAGACAGGAAAAGAATAATTAGAAACTTCTTCCAGCCCCCTTTGCTTTCTTCCGTTCGTGAAGTATTCAGGATCAACTGTAGGCAAAACAGGCAACCATGGGGGTTTTGGATACGAAGAAATCGGAATCGAGGTAGGTGTAGGTGTCTTTTCCTGCTCAGCAAAGCTTTCCTGGGCACACGGCCTGTGGGAAAGCAATTGTTCCTAACTCACTCTGTGCATCACAGCTTAAACACACAGGGAGTGTAAAAGAGATTTTCCAACAATGGCGAGTAAAGGTGGAAATTGGAAATGAAGAACTAAAGCCATCTGGAAAAAGTGGAAACAATTGTGCTGCTAGGTAGGCACCCACTTGCATCTGGTGAGAGCCCGATTTGTTCTGTTTTAGATGGTTCCTTCCAGGAAGCGCTGTTCCTACACGAAGGCTCTGCAGCGCGGGCGTGCACACCTGGCCGTCAGAGCCAGGTGACGGTGCTGGATGCAGCCTGGGCCGTGGTGCACACGTTCTGGCTGAGACGCTTTCACGGTGTGTGCGCGGTGACCCCGCACGGCATCCCGGGCCGCTCCGAGGAGCTTCCACCCCCACGGGCTTCCACCCCATGGCGCGGCTCTGAGCAACGCTGCCGGCTAGGCAGGGCCTGTGGACACCTGTACCTGCACGAATCAGTACCCTCTCCGCCAGCTGGTCTACACAACCAAAGCCGAGTGCTCAGAGCGTCACGAAGCTAGAAGTGACTTCAGAGACCCTCCAGCCCAGCCAGCCCTTTTATAAGGAGGGGTAACTTTGGTCTGTAGAAGGTAGTTAACCTTCTACCTTTGCTTGCACCATCTGTAAGAGATAGAATCGAATGTCCTGGATGGGTTTGAGATGTTGCTTGAAAATAGGACTGACAGGCCTTGGGCCGCATCTTACATCTCCAACACAGAGGGCTGCATCCTCTGCCCAGAGACCAACAAGAGCGCTTGGCCCATCTCTGCATACCACACACAGTCCTTCTACATCTCTCTGCCCCTCCTTCTGTCCTTCCTGCCTGCCTTGCTGTCTCGCTCGCTCTCTCCAGGTAGGGATATGGGATTGGACTGGAAACATAGCGCCGTGTAAACTGGAAGCTCTGAGCACAGGCCGCTGTACTGTCTCATGTTCCATGTGCTGTCTTACTTGTGCGGGTACAGTTGAGACTCCCTGAGTATTTCTTGCCCTCCAGAGACAGATGTTCCCAGGGAAATGCCAGATTCAATGGAGAGCAGCAATTCTGTCAAAGATGGCAGTGTGGAGTGGAAGGAACTGGATATTCATGTTTAAGTTTCTGCTCGACCCTGATTCCTGGTCTCAGAACAGGAGCTGAATTCTCCTTCCTGGGACAGGACAAACCGAGAAACAATTATGCTTTACTTAGCTCTCCGCTGAGCCTGTTGGCCTCCAGTACAGCGAGACCTCTCTGACTTAATTATTCAATAAGTAAGGAGCCCTGAGAAAGGGTTTTCACAGCCGACAGGGTTTTAGGGCTACACCAACTTCCACAAGGGGAACACAGCTTTTCAGCATCAGTGTTAAATGTTGTACTTCTTCTTGTTTGATTTTTTAATTGGTTTTAAAAGAGTGTCCATCGGAGAAAAGTAGATGGTTGAAATTGGATTAAAAAAGCATTTTTCTTTCTGTCCTACAAATAATAATTTTAGACATAGTCATTTATGGAAATAACTTGCAGACTTAAGACCACTCTTACCTGCTAAATAAAAATATTTTGAAGATTTAAATTCAGAGCTATTTGCAGATACCTCACAGCTTTCATGCCATTGATTATGTGCATGCATTACAGAAAGTTGTGCTTTTACATATAAATCTTTTACCATAAAGATATGTGAAAATACACGTCAGACTCGGTTCTATCGCATTCATTTTTCTTTTCCTAGAGAGGAAAGGCTCAGTTCTTATAATTCACATCAGTTTAATTTGTAAGCTGGTTCATTTGTAAGGGGGGTCATCTGTCAGCGGAGGGTTGAATTTAGAAGCTCTCTCTGCAGATAAGTTTCTTCTCAAAATGCAAGAGGATTGAGATGGCATTGCCTGAGCTGGTCTTCGTTTGCTGGAGGTTTTGTGGTGGTTGTTTGCTGTCAGGTAGCTCCTCTCTTCGGTCTTTTAACACAACTTTCTGCCCATCTCCCTGCTTAAACAGTGGCAACCGTAAGATCAGCTCAGTGGCCCTTATTCCTCATCTTGTGCTCAGTGACTTGCGTTAATCCTAGAGATCTTTGCATCCAACTGTCTTTTGACCACCTTGGGAGTGACACAGGACATATTTTCCCCATGGCTCTCTGATTTTGACAGCAAGGCTCGCCTTGGCCAAGGACGAGGTCCCGCTCCCAAAGTCTGTAGCAAACCTGATGCAACAGTGAGCTTAGCCGCTAAGCTGGGGACACCAGGCATCCGGGAAGAGCCACAACTCCAAAAAACACATATTTTGATTCTTATGTTTAGAATGAATAATCTGATAAAGACAAAGAATTGTCTTTTCTCTATGTTTTTTTTTTTTCTATAAAACTTTACATAAAGCTCTCAAACGGAAAAGGTGATCTCATTTTCTCACACCCTCCCTCTCCTTTCCTTCTCCATCTCCATCATCTTTAGGATAAAAACTTCTCTTTGATGTTACAGATCTTTCAGGAAACTAGCAGAGACCGTCAGGAATCTCGGGCCACCCAGGAAGGTGGCTTGCCATACTCCTCACTTGTGCCTGGGGTTTTCTCTTCCAGAGAGTTCTCAGGTGTGTAACTATACCAAGGGGGTGCCAAGGTCTTCTGGTGAGGAGAACTTGACAGAGATTCAGTTTGATGTTGACTTTGAATTTGTATCCTCACGTACAGACCACCTCCTGATGCGTACGCCTGACCCCGTAAGTTTACTGAGCATTCACGGATGCAGTGGTGGAATAGCACTGTCAAGGAGTTTGGAGATCATCTAGTTTGGTTTGAGAAACCGGGACCCAGAGAGGTTAAGTGACTTGTACCAGGTCTCACAGCGAGGAAGTGAGATAAGCAAAGCCGGAGCCTCCCTCTGCAGCGTGTGGTGTCTCTTGTCTAAAGAGGCTCGTCCACGGATAATTCACATGGGGGAGGTGGATAAAGCTCGCCTCCCCCAGGCTTTTCTCCTCTGCTTCTGTGCTAACACCCTTTTTCTCTTTCTTCCATTTTGCTTACTAGCATGGGAGGCTCCCACCCCATGGACCTCTTTGACTCCCTTCTCAAACTTCTTGGACTGAAGCTATTCTCGTGTGGAACCAGGGTTGGGCCAGGAATTCATAAATCAGTGGGCCCCTGGCTACCAGCAAACACTCCATCTCTCTTTTCCTGTACTATGCCTCCCCTTTTCTCCAATTAGTAAAGTATCCAGCCCAGGCTTATGTGCTCCTTGCTATAAAAAGTTATAAGGACCTTGTAGAGATTCCCCAGACCAACCAGATCAGATGAGAGGATGGCCCAGTACATACAGCGAGTCACAGCAAGGCTCTGCTGAGACTGAAACAAAACGAGCACATTACAGAACGTTACCTGTTTAACAACATCTATTTCGTTACAGGATTGACAAATTACCAGGAAACTATGCAGAAAATGTTACCTATCCATCCTCCCCCAGCCATGTAGTCACCTGTGTACCCACTGGTCTGTCTAATTTGCTTCTAGAAAAGATTTCAGCAGCAGGCCCTAAGGAAACGTCGGGGCGGGTCTGTTATCAACGGAACCGTCTTACTGATGAGATGATCAAACAGGACGGCAAAACCCCAAAATATGAATCTGACTGTAATATTCATTTTATAAAACTTAGTACTACATAAACAATACATTATTAAATGCTGACAACATTTTCCCATATGACCTTCTTTGTAAAAATATTAAGGTAATCTTTATCGTTTCCTTTAATCTCTCGCCTTTTGTGTCCTAATATCAAAAAGAAATGGTGGCGATTACCCTAATATTCAAATATGTATTATATATTTAAATTTATACATAAATGTATATAATATGTGTAATAGTTAATATACATACAACATTAGAGAGGGCTATAGGTCTTTTTCAAATTTTTGGAAGTTATCGTACAAGCCAGAAAGCTTCAGTGGATTCTGTTCTCATATTGAGCAAGTGTAAAATCATAAGGATTTTTTTTCCTACTCGGAGGGCAGCTTGAGGGCAAAAGAGTCTTTGTGTAAATTACCCATGATAAGTGATGGTGAAGAAGAAAATAGGCCTCATTCACAGATACAGGTGTCAAGCGGCCGACAAGAACCCAGAGCACCGTGACCTGCGTCAAAGGGTAACGGAACGGTCCTCGGGTTGTGAGAAAAGGAGCCGACCACCTTTCCCCAAATGCAGAAAGTGAGCTGCAAGCCCTTACCTTGGAGGGCCTGCAGGCTGTGAGTCTGTACGATAATGCAGAGCTGCAGCACCAGCTGGGGAGCGCTCTCCAGGAAGGTGGCGAGCAGGTGCAGCATGCTTACGTCTGCGTACTCGTAGACCATCTTCCAGTAAAACCTCCACCGGCCATTCTCTCCGCCCTGTCGACTTCGAATACCTAAGTATATCGTGTGGAAATACCTAGAAAGGAAACACAGAGAAAAAGAAAGACCGGAGTGATAACTAATCCTTCAAACACCAGGGCTGTTTTTTCTCTTCTGCAAACTGCCATATATGTGCAAGCACGTCCATGAAACAACTACCTTAGTGACTTATCACTTAAGGTCCCAAGTTGGCCCTTATTCTTAAAGGTTCACTTTGAGGAGTCACTGCAATTTTTGTCTTCGTTAAAGCATTCCACTGCATTGTAATAGGAAGAGGGAGGTGAGACACAGGTGTAGAAGGGGTTTTCCACCTTGATAATCTACAGACACCCTTCCTGGTCAGTTCCACCATGTGCTCAATGGTCCTCAGCAGATGGATGTCTCCAAGGGCATGATGCAAGTCAAGTTCTAGGACGTATGTGTTTGTAAACACTCCTGATGCCTTTTTCAAAAACTTTTACTATTGAAAATTTCAAAGCTATACAAAAGAAGAAAAAAACAGTGTATTGAATCCATAATAAAATTACCCCACTGCTTGAAGAAAATTTCCTGATAATAATCACCAATGTGGTAATCTTAAGTATCGCATATTAATTTTCCAAAAGTATTTGGAAAAGTATGAGAATGAAAGCAGGCTGAAAGCCAGTGCCATTTCCCGCTGGGTGTGAAAGACGCTGTCTCTGAATGGTCATCACATTTTATTCTGACAAACTTGTATTTGTTCTTTAATACCATGAAAAAGAAGTCAAATTATCCTATGGGGAGAAAAGACAAGAGGGTATAGATACTACAAAGAAAGTAAAGTGACATAGTCTTTGATCTAATGACTGCTCTGGCTTTCTTGTTCTTTGGGTCATGGTGTGCTCATTCCTTATGAAAAGTGATGACGTTCTCAAAATCGGGTCCTTGAGTAACAGGCCGGCGCCGTTAGGGAGAGAGTTTCTGAAACTGGTCCTCCTGCATCACCTTTGCTTCTGATCCATCCCCTGAGGGTCACATTGAACAAATCCAATTCATCTTTTCTACACAACCTTTCTAATACTGGAAGACACCTCAGAGTCCCCGGAAATTTCCACTTTCCTCCCCTCCCTTCCAAAAGTCCTAGTGTCCCCAGCCACATGTCCCATGACCCCCCAAGTCCCCTGACACCCTGGTCACTCTCTGAACATGCTTCCATTTCTCCTTCACAGCACTTGGAACTTTAATTACTTCTAAATGTAATATGTATATATACAATGGAATATTACTCAGTTATTAAAAAGAACGAAATAATGCCACTTGCAGCAACGTGGATGGACCTGGAGATTATCATACTAAGCAAAGTAACTCAGACAGAGAAAGACAAATATCGTATGATACTGAAACGGAGCAGGATCCTATTGTTCTTCCCCCCCGCCCCCGCCCCCACCATGTCCTCTGCCTGCCTTTTGTCTGTGGAAGAAAATTAGCCAAAGAATAAGTTTAATCAGAGAAGTGAGAAAATGCAGAAACAGGAAAACAGTCCTAGGAGACCAAATAATAATAGTTTAGTCCTTAAGCATAGTCAAGGACCTGTAGTTCCTCCCTAAGGGCTATGGATAATATTCTGAGCCGTATCCTGGGAGCTGTCTTACAGATACTGAAACCCTCACCAGGTGGAAGAAGGTAACTACATGATGACCAGGCTGTAGCAGCCGTGACAGAAGCTGCCACAATTCCAAGAATTGGTCTCAGAGAAATGGAAACAAAGCAACCCTGGAACTGAAGATCACCTGTACCTAAAACAATCGAGATGACGCTGGTCAGACCACCGATGACCAATTTCAAGATGCCTGTCAGAGCTGCCTGTGCATGTTTCTGCGTGTAGCCCCCTCCCTCTGCCTATAAAAGCTCTTGCTCCTTGAGTATCAGGGGGGAGTTGGCTTTTGGACAGGAGTCCGCCCTTCCCCCTGGTTGCTGGCCTCCAAAATAAAGCAACCTTTCCTTTCCTACCAACACTTGTCTCTCGAGAATTGACTTTTGAGTGGTGTAACAATATCACTTCTGTGCAGAATCTTTAAAAAGTGACACAAATGAACTTATTTACAAAACAGAAACAGACTCACAGACTTAGAGGGGGAACTTATGTTACTGGGGTAATGGGGGGGGATAGATTGGGAATTTGGGATTGACATGTACACATGGCTATATTTAAAATAGATAACCAAAAAGGACTTGCTGTACAGCACAGGGGACTCCGCTCAATACTCTGTAATAACCTAAATGGGAAGAGAATTTGAAAAAGAATAGATACATGTGTACATATAACTGAATCACTTTGCTGTACACCTGAAACTAACAAAACATTGTTAATCAACTATACTCCAATATAAAATAAAAATTTTAAAAATAATATGGATTTATGTTATATTTTCCCTCCCTGTGAATCCAAAGCTTTCCTCTGCTATAAGTGTCTTGATCAAGTGGACTCTAGGTCAACATTCCTAAGCTGCTTTGCCACAGTTTTTACTGATTTATGTCAAATTGGTTTGTATATTTTCCTTTGTGTTCCATTTCATTCATTCCTTCCATGAATCACATTTGAAAATTTGATTCTGGAACAGAAATAAAAGGTGATTTTGTCTTCCCATCACAGTATTATGGTACAGGACAGTGGCAGGGGGGAAGGTAGGGGTTACCAGAGCCGCAGGGACTCATTTAACACCTATACATCACTGAATACAAAGGTTGCCTTCTTGCTTGAAGAAAGTTGACCAGAAAGTCGAAGTCCTTATAATAATTTTATCTGACTACTTAAAAATTCCAAGGTTGCCCCCAAACACACGTGTTATATATATAATATATATTTATACAAGCATTATATATATGGGTAATATGAATGTGCAAAAGATTTCAGAATTTAAAAAATTCAGAACATGCAAAAATTTCCAAAAAAGCCCAAGGAAGCTACATATGTAAAGACACAAAGATGAGGAAAATGCCCTGCATTCTGATAAGAAGTGTATTTTAATATGTAGCACTCTTGGCCTGAAATGCATTTTGCACATTCACGTTACCTTTTCTTAGAACGACCTTGTCTCTTTTCTCCACTACAGAAACTTACAGTTGTGGTTTAAAACTCTGCTAATGTATCTCACCTCAGAAGACCTTCCTTGATGACCCCAACCGAGAATCCTTGCCTGCACCCGACTTGTGCATGTCACTAACACGGGAGCTACCTCACTGGGTGGGTTTATCTGCTTCTGTGCTGGCTTCTGTTCCAGACCTCCAAGGCTGGAGGGTGCTCACTCATCACTGAAGCTCACCATTGAGCACTATTTTCTGTTCATGCTGGGATTCACCAGAGTGTGTTAAGTTGAATTGGGGGGAGAGTCTCAAATTCTATTTCTTTATAATTAGTTATTTTCATGAGATGGACCAAGAGCCTACATCATATCAGTTTTTGCTTCCAGCTGGACGCACACAATGGTTTATGTGATTAAGCGGACGTTAGCGCTATTTAGGGTATTACACAGTATCAGGAGAGTTTTCTACTTTCTCTAAATCAGCAGTGATGGACATCAGGGGTCTTATGCCCACAGCTCAGTCAGCTTGGGCTTTTCTCAAGTTGGTGCTCTGAAAAACGATGACAATAAAGAGGCTTTGCGATCACAATTGGTTCTCTTCCATCTTGTCAACATGTAAATGGTTTACCACATTCTGTCACGTTATTATTTTTTCTCACCACCTTCTTTATCAGCTGCCCGAAGGGAAGGTTGGAAGAGAAGAGGCCCAATGAGTGTGAGTAGAAATGTGGACCGTGAGACACAACTGTTCCCACCAGTTCCTCACATCACATGGTACGAAAATGTTGCCCCACGTGAATGGGGGATGAAAACACAAATCTGTACTTCAATGTCAGGTTCTTTCCCCTCTGCCACGGCTATCTCCTGTGTGGGCTGTGCAGACACCAGCCCTCCAGTTGTAGAGCGAGTCCCTGAGAGAGGTCTTCAGGGCTTCAGCTCTTGTTCTACATTTGACCTGTATCATGCAGTTCCACGTCTGCTTCCCCAGAGCGTACAGCCAGAGGTTTGACTCTAGGGAGATCTGGTTTCATAATAATTTACTTCTCAGGGCAGGGAATTTTGTCCACGTTGACAAACAGCCCCAAACACCTCTCACCTAACTGGTAATACCAGCTTTCCTAGAGACAGAACATCAATGCAGAGAGCAAAGGAAGACTGGTCATATTTGTCATTCAGTTCTAACAAATGGGGACAGATGAGGGATTATTCAAAGAAGCTAGACTATTGTGTCTTTTAATCTAGCAAACTGCACAGGGAATTGAGAAATAAATATAAAAGAATAAGCTCATGAGTTCTTTCCCACAGAAATTTAGAATGACGTGAAGACGGACTTGTGTTCCAGTGAAAAGTCATTGTGTTCCAGAAACAGGGGCAGAACTGTCAAGTTAGCTCTTCTGTGCAGATGTCTTGGTTTGTTTGTGTTTTTAATAGCTACCAGGACAAGAGCCTCGGAGTTACTTCTTGTGTTAAGCACCCGTAGGTGAGTTTCAAAAAGGGAAGAGGTTTTAAAACGGAAATATTCTGTAAGAAGTTATAATCCCTTTGGTAAGAACTAATGATGCGGTAGACGTGAGGCCTCAGGTCTGAAACTGAACCCCAGGAGACAAAGAGGCCCCCAACGAGGGACAGCTGTGTAAGATGTCCCTGAATCAAAATCAGGACCAAAGGAACTTGGGAGGCGCTGGATTGCACCCTTGGTCGTAGACAGCTATGATGGCAACGTGAGCCTGTGCTGTCTGCCTTCCATGAAGGGCCCTCATCATGGCTGCCTCTGCACCTTCACTCAGTGGATCTGACAAGATGCTTCCACTGTGCTCTATCCAACCCACCAGTGGAGCCTGGGAACTTACGAGGCCGGTCAGAGATGCCGAGGGGATGCCTTGATATGTGACTCCACAAGTTAGCTTTTTTTTAAAATAAATTTATTTATTTATTTTTGGCTGCGTTGGGTCTTCGTTGCTGCGCGCGGGCTTTCTCTAGTTGCGGTGAGCGGGGTCTACTCTTCATTGCGGTGCGCGGGCTTCTCACTGCGGTGGCTTCTCTTGTTGTGGAGCACGGGCTCTAGGCGCGCGGGCTTCAGTTGTTGTGGCACACGGGCTCAGTAGTTGTGGCACACGGGCTTAGTTGCTCTGCGGCATGTGGGATCTTCCCGGACCAGGGCTCGAACCCGTGTCCCTTGCATTGGCAGGCGGATTCTTAACCACTGCACCACCAGGGAAGCCCACAAGTTAGCTTTTGAATGGTTCTTGGCAGCCATCTACTGGGTAGACAGAGTCGAGAAGTTCATGGCTGTGAGCTGCCCTCCTAGTCTAATCCAGATCTTTCACATTGCATTATAACACATGTCTACTCTGGGGGAGGGGAGGATGGCTGACGGCCTGTCCCTGGAAAACGACCCTTTGCATACTTGAAGACAAATGCCAAGCAGTCTCGTCTCCTTGGCACCTGTGTTATTTATTATGATTTAACTGGGAAGTATATTCTCCCCTCTGATTCTTATGGCCACTTAGCTTCTGATCCAAGTTTCTTTATCTGAAGGTGGAGAGAACCGTACCTCCTTCACGGCTGTGTGAGCGCTAAACAAGAAGAGTGTCTCATGCACGTGCTGTGTTCACGATGTGCAGGGATGTCGCTGCACACCAAGGTTATCGGTGTTCTGGGCTCATCTATAAGGCCACCTCTTTGACCCTAAAAATTCAGGCGGTTTTATGTCTTCGGTTCTTCTTGTTTCCTTTAGGCATTTTATTCTGGGGAGTGTTTCCATCACGCTGGATTTGGCCTTTGCCAGTTCTCCCCGAGGGCATATGCAGAAGGTCACCACTCTGCTGGGAAATAAGGTAGTTTCTACACCTCCTGAGTGTCAAAGGGATCCAGCATGGCGTCCAGGTGGGGCTTGGAGACGTCACTAAGGTTCTTTTTCTTAGGACTCTGCTTTGCTGTATTAATAAAAAGACAAATGACACCCAACAGGCATAGGTGACCAAGGAAGTTGATGTCAATGAAAAGACATTCATATAGGGAGGATTTAGAAAAAGCCATCTTTATGGTTAAAATTTTAGCATAATTACCAATGAATTGCCTTCATTTAAGAAGGGAAAAAGTTTCAAGTCTTCGTCATCAAGGAGGAAGTATGCAGTAAGTACAAGAGGGTAGTGGCTTAAACACACAGCTCTCATTCCTGCTAACAGGAGATGTTCCCAGTAAACCCCACTCTGAAATGTCGGTGTGTCCAACTCCTCCTCTGAGGTGAACACGTTCAGAAGATGTTTGCCATCTTTACTGTATGACTAACTCATTTCCTGATAGGGTCATTCTAATTTATCGTCCTGTGGAGCCTGCTAATGGAAGATAGGGCTTTCCTTACATCACAGAATGACACCAGGAATTCTGCACCCGCCTTATCAACATGATCTCATTCCTAAGAGTATCTTAATTTTGTAATTTCCTCAGCATTACTGAAGATGTAGACACACAAACACATCTACGTAACTCCCTACCGTGCCTCACACAAAGACACCCACACGTAACCCATGCCCTCCGCATACCTACACAAAATCTAGTCCATTGATTTTCTGAAGATGTAAATTGCATTTAAATTCTCAGCTCCTTTTCATCAATATTTTCCAGGTGCAAAGAGCAACCTGGACTAAATTCACAGCCCCTCACATTACCAACTTCAGACCTAAACATAGTACGGCAAAAGTGATAAGCTTGGGAGGAAAATTCCAAACATTCAGCATGTCAAGAATTATATATCTAGTACGTATTTAATCTACAATTTAATGTGATTGAGATAATCTTTACATTACTTGTGGGGAAGTGAGATGTATATAACAAGTTTCAGATAGTCCATATTTACAAGGAATACCTCAGTCCTTAAATAATATTTGATCAAATGTTAACTACTGATATAGCTGAATCAGAGATCATTAACAGCTATGAGGATGTTATGCGTATATATTCTAATATTGCATTTTCTTTCTCTTATAGCACATTAAACAGGTTAGCTGTTAACAGATGTTATTTTTACTATCTGAAAACTGCAGAATAAAATCTGAGCAGAAGAGCTTTAAAGAAACAACATAAATAAACACTGATCCCAGCAACTGGTATTTTCTTCTGTGGCCTGGCTACAAGCAAAGCTGTAACTATTATATATGTATATACATTCACTATATATATATATATCATAATACACACACATATGTCTGTCTATCGATCATCTCTCTCTCTCTCTCTCTCTCATCAACAGTAGGCACTGACAAGGGACGAAATTGTACGGTTTGTCATCTTAAATATTCTGTATTGAATATTTTAAACAACAGCCATGACCACAAAACCTTGTTTTGACACCAGAACATCAAGTTTCTGTTGTCTCCATTATGCCAATAACAGTAAAAATGACAGTATTCTGTCCTATATTTCTACAGGGGAAAATTTCCTAGTGACTGGTGTCTTAAAATTAGATTCTATTTCCCATCAATCATTCCAAAGGGGAAAAGATGTGCGTTAGGAGGGAACGAATGCATTGCTTGACCTTATGGTTGACCCAAGCGTTAGAGGTCACAGCCCTAAGAGGTCAGTCTGAGCCACGCTGACCCGAGGGGACCGGGGTGCGCTGTCACCCGCACTGCAGAGCCATCCCCTCACAGCGTCCTGGGGATCACCTCTCACCCAGAGCCCCTAAGCGCTCCAGTGCGCGTGTGCGTGTCGCGCCTCTCCCGTGCCTTTCATGGATATTTGCGATAAGGAAAGAGAGATGGAGAATATCCTCAGGGTCTCCCAGAAATCCTCCAATGGGACAAGAACCTCAACGGCTTTTCCTCACTCACGATACTTTTATTTTTCTCCCCAAAGCAACACTGCCTCTTAGACTAACGAGGCTTTGGCTTATCTCTACATGTATCTGACCTGTGAGCTGTATTTCCACCTCTCTCTCTCTTGCTCAGGTAATTAGAATTAATTTGGGTTCTCAGAGGAGAATGGTACTCAGATATTAAGAGCTTCTATCATGGTATAGACCATTCTTATACAGTACGAGCTTACACAACGTGAAAGCATACTTGGTTGGCATCTTGTGTTTGATAAAAAGGCCCTTTGGTTGATTTTATTTTTAGTCTTCTCTGAAAATAAAATTTACCTATGGGATATGGTTATTTTTGTTTTGTTTAATTTTCATGCGTACCTCTCATAACGATACTTATTACATAAACAAGTTCTCATGTATTCCTCAAACCTAGAGTAGGAAATAATCGAATTTTTTTCTCCACCAAATAAGTTTCCTTGTAACGGGCAGTGTGACCAGGGTCTCTGGGGCTACTTAGTAAATGCAGCTAAAACAGATGAGAAAGTTATTGAACTTGAAAGGAAGATTCTTTACTCACTCTGAACACCTCAGAGCAACTGGTACCCAGCCTTCAGAGAAAATAAAAGGAGCATTTCTCCCCCAATTATTTTTTTCCTTAGAGTCCCAATATACTAATATTTCATGGTAAAATCAATGTACTAACATTTTAATAGTAAACAATGTGCTAAAATGGAGAAGGGCGGCTTGGAGCTAATATAGCAGTGACTACTATTTGACATAATACTGACACGGTATAACTTAAGACTTCAAAAGATTGAAAGAATACTAATAGAAATTATTAACTATGTTTAAAAAAACAGATTAATAGAGTATTTGTTGTTATTACTCAGGAAATAGTGATTGTGGCAGAATCAGAACTTCTATCCTCAGCCCTGTGGAACTGACTGATTTTATGACAAATGAGGAAAGTTCCGTTGTGGGCATGTGTATAATGTTTTATTCTATTTAAAAGACAAGATATTGCCTTGCAGCTTTTTAATCCTTCACTTGGGCAGACTTATGGCCGTTTATACTTTTAAAAGTTGGCTGAAAAATCCACAGGCCTGGGGCGTCTGACCCATCACATCCATTGGGCGGCCAAGTTGGTAGGGAAGAGAGAAGGAGAGGCAGGTCAGGGTACCACGTTATAGCCCAGGGTGGGCTGGGGTCCTGCCTGAAAGGTCCACGAGCAGATGTACATTACAGGGATCGATTTCACCCAGCACCACTGGACTCTCAGAGTTGTTCAGGCCCAAACACAATGATTTTGCATTCTCCTTCAGACACTTTATTACTGTTCATACTGTCGTCTTATTAGAATTTTATTGTCTATTTATTTATTCATCCATTCTAGGGGAAGAAGAGATTCAAGTTGTGTCTCCCCAGAATCTTGGCAGAATTAGACAACATAAAACATAGTGCTGGGCTTCCCTGGTGGCGCTAGTGGTTGAGAGTCCGCCTGCCGATGCAGGGGACACGGGTTCGTGCCCCGGTCCGGGAAGATCCCACATGCCGCGGAGTGGCTGGGCCCGTGAGCCATGGCCGCTGAGCCTGCGCGTCCGGAGCCTGTGCTCCGCAACGGGAGAGGCCGCAACAGTGAGAGGCCCGCGTATCGCATAAAAAAAAACCATAGTGCTGTGAAAAGATGGCGAACAGAAGGACCGTAGGTCTTCACTCACTGGGTCTAAACTACCTCATTCTGGTGCATAGGAGAGCTTCGTCGAGTGGCAGATGCCCATCCCTTTGCCCGGCAGCCTCACTGTCCGTGGAGGCATCACCTGTGTCTCGTGTAGCCAGATGCTGAGAGGAGAACACTAAATGTCCGCTTGCTCCAAGCTTACACTGGCTGGTTTGACCCTGAGCACCTAATTTCTAAGAGCAGAGAGCTGAAAGGCTCCTCGGGCCAGAGTTTTGTAGGTTGTGCTATCAGCTCAGGAGGAGGGAAGCAGAGGAACTTCCCGTGCTGACAGCTAGCGCTTGTTCTAAGCTTGGAATGTTCCCTCCTGGGGAGGGCTCACGTGGAATACAGTCCAGAGTGGCTCATGGAGATGAGTTAGGATGGGGAGAAGACCTTTCTCCATCATCATAGACACAATGATTTCCTTATCCTATTTGCTCAGCAATCTTTGCTCTCAACTGTGTTTAATAACCCAGAGAAAATTTTCCTACCACAATTGTCTGCAAAAATCTAGTGAATGGGATGTGAAAAAACAAAGCGCTAAACATGGCAGGGGGCTGGTCTTCCACCTAAGTAGTCTAACAACATGTAGGGCCCCTTTTGGGACGACCCCAGTCAAAACGTCCATGACCACGTACCAAGCTAATAACTATGGAGATGGTGCCCTAGGAATTGTACCCACATACAAAAAGTTCAGTGTTTCCAAAAGAAGAGTCCCCTTCATCTAAAACAATGAACTCTTTTTTTTGGTACGCGGGCCTATCACTGCTGTGGCCTCTCCTGTTGCGGAGCACAGGCTCCGGATGCACAGGCTCAGCGGCCATGGCTCACGGATCCTCCCGGACGGGGGCACGAACTTGCGTCCCCTGCATCGGCAGGCAGACTCTCAACCACTGCACCACCAGGGAAGCCCTAAAACAATGAACTCTTTTACTCATTCATTCACTCAAGTGTTTATTGAGCATTTATTTGGAGACAGCACTCCTCTGGGCTCTGGGAATAGAGCGGGGAATGAAACATGTACAGACTTACATCGTAGTGGGGGATGACACACAATAAGCACGATAAACAAGTAGAAGGTAAAATATAAAAGCTCATGCTAAGTGCCAAGGAAAATATAAACCAGGAAAGGGAATGAGGAATGTCAGGGTGCTTGTCAATTAAGTTATATAGCCAGGGAAATTCCCTGGAGAGATGAAATCTGGGTCAACATCTAAAGGAAGGAGAGGAAATAAGCCATATCCACTTAAAACCTGAGGAAGAACATTCCAGGCAGAAAGGACAGGAGGTCAAAGGGGCTGAGGTGGGCATGTGCTGAGTTCATCCCAGGAGCACCAGGTAGGTGGGTGTGAACGGGGGAGGGGGCAGAGTAAAAGGGAAAATGGGAGGGTCTGGTCCGGTCACAGAGGGCCTGGTGGGCTCTGTGTGGACTGTATCAGTGAGTAGGGAAGCGATTTGCAGGTCTGAGCAGGTGAGAGACACAATCTGGCCACGAGGTTCCTCTGACAGCTGTGCTGAGCACAGAATGAAGGGGAGCAGAGTAGAATCAGCGCGGTTATTGCAATAACCTTGCAAGTGATATTGTTTGGATCTCGATAGTAGCGGTGGAGAATGAGGCAGATTCTGGGTATTTATTTGGCAGTTAAGGCCCATGGAACTTGCTGCCAGATCAGATGAGGGTGTGAGAGAAAGAGGAAGCAATCTTGATTCCAAGCTGTTTGCCCTGAGCTACTACGGAGATGGAGCTGCCACTTCCTGCGACGAGCAGATTACTGGATGACGATGGACTTCACACGTGGTAATTCTGAAATGTTTTTAAATATCCAAGTGGAGATCTTGGGTAGGCCATGGGATCAGAGTCTCAAATTCAGACCCACTTAACGATGATTTGGGAGGCATTTTAGAATTTAAAGCCACAAGATGGGCTTACCTTTTTACTTACACTGAGGCTGCCAACCTTACTAAGCATGGTGCACCTCCTCCCTAGGCTTGGGTTTGAGGCCCACTGAGAAGGCTTTACTTAAAAGGCACCACACCTGAGTACATCAGGCAACCTCGGGACAGGGCATCCAGCTTCTCTCGGGGAGGTTGAGTGCTCGGGAGGTCTTTCCCTTCCCACAGCCTACCTAAGGGGGCGCCGGGGTTATTTCAAACTCCTAGGAGAAAGTTGAATGGTAGGGGCTTGGAATTAATGTGATAAGGTTTCCGTGATGTCTAATCCTAGATGCAATTGTGGTTGCCTTTTCTCAGTGGATATGCTGACCAAAATGACACAGATATCTTTAGAAAGTCCATCTTTATAGAGTAGCCGGAAATGGCTGGGCTGCCCCGTAATTGAACTAGGAGGATTGGAAACACAGAATCTGGGGAAGCTTCATGGCGAGTTGAATCCCTGCCCATGGCCCCTTGTCACCCGCGCTCTGGTTCGAGATGAGGCTTTTCTCTTGACCCCTACGCAGGCAGCTTGGAAGGGCTGAGGAGTGAATGCCCTGGGTCAGTCCTCTGCCAATGACCAGAGGTATGGTTGGAAAAATACCCCAGCTGCCTCAGGTGCTGTAATTCTGAAGTGAGTCCCTGGGGGGCTTGAGTCCCCGAGGCCCACAGTACGACCTACTCATTGACACCCACCCTTCTGACTGTCCTCCCTTCCCGGTCCCACTTGCCCACCCCCACCAGTGCTTCCTAGAATTGGCTTCAAATCAGCCACTTACACTCAAACCCTCCTCTTGGTCACATCACAGGCTCAAAGCAGCACCCTCAACGATGCGCTCTCTTCCTCCAAAATACCACTCATGTGGCATCAGTGCCAGTGGCCCCCAGATGGCCCGCAACGTCCTCTGCTGGGCTCTCCACACTTTCTCTTATCAGGTCTGACGTTACAGGTTATCTGCTCACGTGGAACTGTACACGTGACCCGCGCAGACTGCTCCCCCTCCCTGCCTGCCCTGTTTCCTTCCTCCTTTGGTGTCAGCTCACATTTGTCCTCCGGCACCGAGTGCCCAGCCAAGTCCAAGCGCCGCTCCTCCAGGCTTAGCGCAAGCTTTTCCTAACCTCTCTTCCTACCACAGTGATTCTTACCCCCTGAGATTCTACTGAACTCACTCAGCACCAAAAGTCTGGACACCCCATGATCCCTAATTCTTGAGCGAAGAATAGTTTTGTTTTGCATGCAAACTCTGATCAGTTGGAGATAACTGAGTTGGGAAGCATTCTGAGCTGGTCTTTGAGCTCCTTGGGATCAGTAAGTGACATCTGCCATCGATGAGTGATAGCCAATGCAATAGGTTTTTGGTCGAGTTGTTTCACGTGCTATTTATTTTTGACTCTCACTAGATTACAAGTCCCTGAAGGTGACTACTCTGCGATACGTATTTTCTCTCTCTTTGTTTCTTTTCAACTCGTCAGTCTAAATGTAAGTTCATTAATCTAAACTTAAGGCTGAATTATGAGGTTGAAACATATATGTGTATATATATAATACACACACACACACGGGGTGCGTCAAGAACCAACATCATCACACACACCATACATCACACAGGCTCAGCTGAAAATGATCTCTGTGGGCTGGCAACTGACAGTTGTGTATGTAATAGCGTATAAAGCATTTAAAACCTTGTGTTGTTATTCTCATCTTTGAGCGTTCTGTCACACAGACCTTCCTCTTGTGTCATCATATCATATTTTATTATCAACTAGTGCCTGCCAGCCAATTTTCTTTAAAATCACAACGTAAGTCAAGAGAGAATGGGAACGTACATGCATTCTTTCAGGATAGAATTTGAGCTCTTCTGGTAATTTATGAACGACAGTCATGCATTGTGCTTTGGACTCAATTCAACCACATTTGTGGTCAATGAGACTTGATTTTGTGTTTTACGTCATAGAGGAAAATCCGACTGATTTCATGCTTTATTGAGGGGACGGTTTTAGTTGAGGAAAAATAATAGTAGTAAAAATCTAACATGTTCTTACAGCCTTTGCCTGAACTTCTATTGTGGTTTATGGAAATGTGATTCAGGATGATAGATTAAATATTAAGACCAATGTAAGGTTTAATTGAAACTTATAGGGCAGCTTTTCTTAATTTACTGTCTATCGTGTAATTTTTAGCACACTGCATGAAGAACAAAAGACAGCCTACACCCTTCTGTTGTTTTACCGTAGCCCAGAATTAAATTAAACTTGCTGACATTAAAAAAAGGAGGTGCCATGCCACCCTGACTTGAACTCCCAATATGGTTTTGAATGGCAGCTGAGGGGTGTACATGGACCCCGTCTGAGAGAGGTTAAGACAGTATCTGAGCAGTTTCAAGGTTTGCTTTTGTTTTTCAACTTTCAAGAATGAATGCACATAATCAGACAAAGGGAATTAACAATAACTTTCCACCTAAAACACAGAGGCACTGGGTAAAATGCTTTATATACATTTTCTTTTTCTTCTCAGACACTTAATGAAGGTGGTGCTACCTACTCCCTCTGACCCGTGAGGAGTCCTCACCATCAGAGGTCATTTAGGAAGGTTGTGCAGCTAGTAAGCAGTTGAGCTGATCATAGATGCCATTTCTGTTGCTCCCCCAAATCCATGCTATCTACACAGAACCAGACCCACTTCAGCATCTTAAGTGTTACCTGGGGAATATTACTCAGCCATAAACAAGAACAAAATTCTGCCATTCGCAGAATTTTGTGGATGGACCTAGAGAATATTACGCTTAGTGAAGTAAGACAAAGACAGACAAGTACTGTATGATATCACTTATATGTGGAATCTAAAACATAATGCACATGAATGTATATGGAAAACAGACTCACAGATATGGAAAACAAATTAGTGGTTACCAAAGGGGAGAGGGAAGGGGGCAGGGACAAATTAGGAGTATGAGATGAACAGATACAAACTACTATATATAAAGTAGATAAGCAACAAGGCTATATCCCATAGCACAGGGACTCATAGCCATTCTAAGTCTTACGAAAGTCTTGGTAGTAACTTTTAATGGAGTATAATCTGCAAAAATACTAAATCACTAAGCTGTACCCCTGAAACTAATATAATATTGTAAATCAACTATACCTCGATAAAAAAAAAACTTTTAAATGTTATTTGGGTCAGAACTAACTCGTTCCCTCAATATGGAGTTGAACCTGATATACCTGTGGTTCAGAGCAGGCTTTAAAGGGTGAGATTCTCTAGGGCAAGGCTGAGATTCCTATTCTCGGTCCTGACACAGAGTCATCTGCTTGTCAACAGCTGCCTGAGAGACTTCCATTTATTTATTATTTAACTTTGTCACAAATAAGCATGAAAATGCTTAAAAGTGTCGAGGAGCGATTGTCTTGACGCCCACGGCTGCCCTGTGACATGCCTCCCAGCCTCTCTCTAACTTCACTTAAGCTGTTGCTGAGTTTATTGACCTCATACAGGGGTAATGAGTGGAACCTTGCCGGCGCTGTGGTCTTTCCTCCTAATCTTTGCCCCGGGATTTCTCATTCTGGGGGCCACCCTTGACCAGGGAGGATCAGAGGAATCGCTGGATCAGAACTCCATCTTCCCTCACCCGGGGGTGTCTAGCCCATTTCCCACAGTGGAGACCAGCCCCACAGTGCGCCCCGGGCTGGTGGTCCCTCCTTTCTTGTCTCCTATGCCCTGAAACCACCTCTCCAAAGAAACCACGTGCACACCCTTGGCTCTTGTCTCAGGCTCCGCTTTCTGGCGGATCCAGGCTAAGATGTTTGCCAGAAGTGAATCTAGAGCTTTATTTTTCTCCTCAAGGATTGTGCGGGAGGAGGAACTAGGTAAGTGAAAGTTGCCCAGATTAAAGACGTGAATTAAAAAACAAAATCTGGGAGAGCAATTAGCATTTTTAAAAACAGATCCTTTTTTATTTTTTTATTTTTATTTATTTATTTTTTTCGGTACTCAGGCCTCTCACTGCTGTGGCCTCTCCCGCTGCGGAGCACAGGCTCAGGACACGCAGGCCCAGTGGCCATGGCTCACGGGCCCAACCGCTCTGCGGCATGTGGGATCTTCCCAGACCGGGGCACGAACCCGCGTCCCCTGCATCGGCAGGCGGACTCCCAACCACTGCGCCACCAGGGAAGTCCCCTTTTTTTTATTTTTAAGAGCAGATCTCTCTCAAATCCACACGATTTTCTATTTTCATGAAGCCTAACAAAATTCTTACATTTTTCACTTACTGCTCAATTAAGTCTGTCATCCAGGGCATGCCACGCCAGCCTATTTCTGTATTCAGTTTTTGTTTCTACCCGGCTCAGGCAAGAGACAAAACGGAAGACATGCTGTTCGTAGCGAAAGGAAGACACGTCCTCTTGAATATGGCAGCAGGGTAATCAAGAGTCACATGGTTGACTTTCTTATACGACAGGGAGGAAAATGCCCTGCCTTTCCTGTCAAGAATAAGAAAACTACTTGTCCTATTCTCAGAATGACAACAGCATTCAGAGATGAGAAAAGCTAGCAAAGGGTCTTCTTTTAGAAAAATTCCCTCCAAGGTAGTTCAATGATGTTTTCAGATCATGTGAACTTTTCAGAGCACCCCCCTTCATGTCTACCTAGTTACTGAAAAACCCATTATTTTACCATCACCTCCCCACCTCCACGTACAGATTCTCTCTCCCATCCCCCTCCTTCCTCCCTGTCTCCCTTCCACTAACTTCTGTCTTTTCTCCATGTCATCATTTAACATGATATGCTCTTCCTAGATGTTTTCACTCTTCCCCAGCATAAACCAGCAACAAGGAGTAGGATCGTTTCTCAGCCTTCATTACACATTTAAGGACTGCAATTGCTAGCTGAGAAACATGGCCTTGATTCATAAAATATCATAAAAGAATATTAAATTACATGCATGCCCACTTAAGGTCAAAGAAGAGCAAGAAGAAAATATAAAAACTAGTGAAACAAAAATGTGATTTGATTAATGGGGCATCTTAACATAAGATTTCCAGTTGAATTCCAGAAACCTCCATGTGGACATTTCTAGGAACTATAATTTCTTTTCTGTTGAAAGGAAAATCTTGATGGGAAAAGGCACGAAGGCCCTTCTCAGATCACATTAGTCTCCCATCTGCCATTTCCACTGAATTCCTGAATTTACTGATGGCAGTCACATCCACTTTGGGGGAAGAGCTAGGCGTGACATAACTGCAACATACAAAAAGGTTTTAGACCTAAAGATAAAGCGTAATGGTTAACGCATGCGTTCACAAAATATCAACATTTCCACTGAAACAGACTTAAAGCAGACTTGCAAATCTAGGACTGTTTGCTTTATGGAGTTCAGCTATGAAATAGATATGTTCACTAGTTAATTTGTTTAACAATAGAATGAATGTTCATTCTGAACCGAATATACACACATCACTGTGCTAGTCACTGAGAGATCCAGAAATGACTAATAAACAGTTCGTGACCTCATGGTGTGTATAATCTAGCGATAGAGAACTGCAATGTTGCCCCTTAAAATAATAAATCAAGTATTTAAATAGACTCTGGAATACCTTTCTCTCTCCCCCTCTGGTCTCCATTTCTTTCTTCACATAGGCAACCATGAAAATGGGTTTAATATGCATTCTTTTAATTGGCATTTGTTCTTAAAAAAACCTTTTCACTTAGAGATAATTTTAGACTCACATAGGAGTTGAAAAAAATAGTATAGAGTTCCCAAGCGACCTTCCCCAAGAATCCCCCAAAGATAACTTACATAATCATATTACAGTTATCAATCAGAATTTTGACACTGACATTGGCACAGCGCCATTAACCAAGCTACACACCTTATTTTGGCTTTCATCAGTTTTTATAAGCACATTATTTTTCTTGCTTTGGTGTATAGCTCTATAAAATTTTATCACGTGTGTAGATTCATCAAACTTGTCATGACAGTCAGGCTAAGGTTATCCTAAATGAACTCCCTGTGCTACCCATTTATAGTTATACTCAACCCTAAACCTAACCCTGGCGACTACTGATCTGTTCTCCATCACTGTAATTTTGACATTTCGAGAATGTTATGTAAACAGAACCATACGGTGTTTAATATGTTGAGATTCGGTTTTCTTCGCTCAACTTGAGATTCATCTAAGTCATTGCCTGTATCAGTCAACCATTTCTCTGTATTACTGAGTAGTATCCTGGTTGTATAGAAGCACCACGGTTTGGGCCAGCTCCCATGGCGTAACGGTTACCACGTTCACCTCACACAGTTGATCCATTTACCCTTTGAAGGACATTTGGGTTGTCTGCATGTTTTGGTGATTATTAATATAACTGCCGTAAATATTCAAATGCACGATTTTGTGTGAATGTATGCTTCCTTTCTCTAGAATAAATAACTATAAGTGGGCTTGCTGGGTCACATGGTGAATGTATGTGTAACGTTCTAAGAAACTGGCATTCGTTCTTGTATTTGTCCTGTTTGCATGCATTTGTTTATTAAATGGCATTGTATTAAAAATATTTCACTTTCTTTTTCATCCAGTGCCATGTTTTTAAGACCCACAGGTATTGCTACATGTATATCTAACTTATAAAGATATTCCCTTAATAGCTTCATAGTATTGCAGGAACTCTTTACTGCAAGGAACCCTATAATTAGCCATTTTGTAAAGCAAATGATTCTTTGGAAATGTGTATACCCCACAAGTAATTTGTTTAGTGAATTTAGGTTTCTACTTATTGGGTTTTCTAATATAATGTGTCTCTTTATTACCTTTGGATTTGCTTCGTGGTTTTACACATTGATCAAAACATCATCAGGTACTAACAGTAGCTGTCTAAGTTCAGAAGATGCCTGGGTATGCCCATCTCAGGGATGTCGAGGTGAAGAGTTCAGGAAGTTTAAGATCTCAGTAGGAAGCTTCGAGGGAGCATGACTTCATTGTCGTTGAACTCGGTCACTTTGGGTAGAAGAAGCAACCCTTCAGATGCATTCAATCAAGAGGATTCAAATAGCTTTTGAGGTACTGTGGACTCTAATATATATTTTTATAGAACAGCACGTCTTTCCCAAGTTTCTACCCTGAGAGGATTTGGTACTAACGTAAATGATAATTGAGTGCTTACTTATCGTGTGCCAGATACCCTATTAAACCCTATGTGCGTTTTCTTATTTTATCCTTGTCTCCTGCCTCTGAAGTAAAGACAATTAGTTCCCTCATTTTTCAGGGGAGGAAACTGGATCTTAGTGAGACTGGGTGACTGGAGAGAAGTCACGTAACCACTAAGTGGCACAGCTAGACTTCACTTAACTGCTGCGATACAACCTCATTTATTTTTGTGACAGGTACTGGGAAAAGAGAAATATTATCTGCTGATTAAAAAACCACCAGTAATGTCTGATCTGGGTCAAAGATAATGACGATGGTGATGATTCCATACCATTTATAACCATACCCAATTCATAAAGCCCGTTTACATATATTCTCCCCCTCCATCCTGAAATTAACTCTGTGAATTAGTTGTTTTTCCCATTTCCCAGATTGAGCCCGAGACTTGGTGAGGTTAAATGAAAACCAGGAAGTGGTAGAGCTCACATTTAAACCAAACTTCTGTACTCTATGGCTAAAATCTGTTATTACTTCACGTTGCCTCCCGTGAGTGTGTTTTTGATAGTTGGAAATGGGCCGGATATGGAAACACAAAGCAATAGTCTTAATGATAAAATAAGATGATTTATTTTTTTGAGTGGACTGATGAAAGCCTTATCATTTTATAGTCACCTTTTAGAGGGAACATTGGGAAACCTTAAGGCATCTCAGAGAAAGAACAAGGGAGAGTCTGTAAAAAGTCTAGGAAGCACAGACTAGAAAATAGAAATGGAATCTTTAGAATCTCTAATTACTAAGTTATGTCAAGTGCAATTATGTTCTCTTTTATTTAGTGTACTACTTTTGTTACTTAAATTTGGTCCATGTAGAATATTTATGTAGACTCTATGGGCTAATTTGGGATTGTGGACCCCTCTTTCCTTCAGCTCTTTCCCTATTCTATTTTTCTCCACGATTTTAAATACATCAACTGTGAACTGTAGCTTCCTGAGGTAGAAGCGGAGACAGAGGCAGAGGCATAAGAAGGTTTAGGAAGCCAACTTTCCTGGTTGAAGGGGAAATGCCATATTATTAAATCAGGAAATTGTGAAGATTCCACACATATTCACTGAGGGTCCACCTCATTCCCAGCAGTGATCTGGGCACTGGAGACAGAGTTGTGAACAAGACGGTCAGGGTCCCCCATCTTGGGGAGTCTACAGGTTGTGGAGAAGAGACCATGAACAAATACACAAACAAGGTCATTTCGGAGAATTATTTCTATGAAGCAAAGAAAACAGAGACAGTGCGTGTGTGGTGGGTAAATTCAATTGAGTAGTTAGGGAAGGGTTCTCTTAAGGAGGGGACATTGCAGCTGAGATCTGAATGACGTGACAGTGCTAGCCCTGAGAAGGTTCAGGGGAGGGAGCTGCAGGAAGAGAAGGGTAAGTGCAAAGGCCCTGAGGTCAGCATTTTCTGCTCTTCAAAGAGAGAAAGAGGGCCACAGAGTGGGGTCACTGTGAGTGACAGGAGATGAGGCTGGGGTGGGAGCCGGGCCAGGCTGGGCAGGACCAGGCAGGCTCAGTAGGTGGCTGTTTCTTGCTTGCCGGGCAGGGTGAACCCACCTAAATGCTCCCTGTGGAACTGGATTGCAGGAGCATGGGTGGAGGCTGCTGTGCTTCTAGAGGCCAAGCTGATGGTACTCTCCAAAGGCCTAGATGTGAGGAGTAAGGAGATGCATCCCAAGGCAATTTAGAAAATCTGAGACACTATTCAAGTATTATTGTGTAATTTGTGGCATTCTCTGGGACACTGATATCGTGTTCCTATGTCAACACGGGGATGTCCCCTCTTTACGCACCATGTACTTTTCCAGTAACATCATGAACCTTTCTTTTGAAGCCTAGACATGAAAAATTCCATCCATAGAAATTGGGATGTGAATTTTTCCAAGATTTGGTTGATGCCATCACCACACTATACTAGCATTTTGATCGCAAAACTGTATCTCATTTTCTGCTGCTGGAGTTAACTGTGTGAACTTGGCAATTGGCATCTTATTTGTTCTGGCTGAAAGGTCAGGCAGACTTATTTTTCCCCACGCAAAATGTCACAAAAGTCAAAGTTATGATAGGGAAAATTTGTTTTTACTCTGATATTTTGCTGAGTTCTATGTCAAATATGGTTCTTTATGCGTAAAGAATGTTAATAACATTTGTGGCAATCATTAAAAAGATACTGTGCTACACTTCTATTCATTAAAGGACACAAATACTACTTGAGTGCAAGGTCTCTTTCAAGAATGGCTTTGGCAAAGTACAGCCTAGAAGCAATTTAAACCTATAAAGATTGTAATGATCATACGGTAGGGAGGCTTATTTTAACTCTGGTTTTACTTCTGTGCCATCTCCAGCAATGAATTAATAATATTGTTTGTTAGAAATCAAAGGGGAGACTGTCTTAAACACAGTACTTGAGCAGTTTGTGTACTTTAAGGGCACTGATTCCCCTTCAATTCTTTTGATTTGGTGACAATATAATGAGGCCTTCTAAGTAAGAAATGGATTTCGAGCATGTATTGAAAATCCTTAATTTTTCTAAATGGGGAAAAATCTAGCGACTTCAATAAAAAGGCCCTGACATAAAGGCCAAACCGTGAAGTAGGTCAGCACTCTTGTGATCGCCCTGCCGCCCTCATTTAGGTGCCTGCTGACCCCATGCTTTGGTTTCTGCCCAAGGTAGTCAAAATCTTTCGGCCAGAAATGCTCTGACATGTTTCATATATGCCTTGGAGTGAACGTAACTTGTGTTTCTTCTCCTGGGGCTACTGGAATCCTAGGTCTTGCCTTTTGTACAATGATTTTAAGCAGCAGAATGAGATGCACGTCCTCACTGTTCCTGAAATCATCTCGTGCAACAGTCCTGCTCGTGACCCTGGCCATGTTCATTTTCCGGCCTCTTTAGGTCTCCTTGTCCTTGAAAATTCAAAGCAATCAGGCTTAGAAGCTCAAATATAATTTTGCAGCTACATCCATTACCCCAGTCCACCTAACTTTCACAAATGAGGGTAATGTTGGGTAGTACATCTTAGGACCCAGACAGACCTGATGACTTGATTTATAATCTCATTGAACAAATCACCTAATCACTGTGAAACTCTTTCTTCAGCTGCAAGATGCAGACAATAACATGGACCTCGCTTGGTTACCGTGAGAATTGGAAGTAATATATGCTAAGCACCCATGACAGGGCCTGGAATAGTAAGTATTAAACAAATGGTGGTCACTAGTGTCACCAGTAGCCCTATCCAGGTGTACACAGTTTCCTGTCTGGACAATTATATCCCTAACAGGTCTGCCTCCTGCCAGTTTTCTATCGTCTATATTCATCTTCCTAAATATCACCCACATCAGGTCATTCTGCATCTCAGATGTGGTCTGTGGTTTCCTTTGACTAAAGGATCAAGTCCAAAATGTCCTGTTTGCCCACATCAAAATCACAGGCTGTACAGCTTGACTCCATCCACACTTCATCCTTACCTCTGCTCTAGACCCTGGCACATCTGTGCTACTGATTTGAAATTTATCATAATTACACCTTGTATGATAGTTTTTTCCCCTTTTGAACAAGCCTTATCTCCCCAACTATATATGAATTTCTTAGAGAGGAATTATCATGCATTATTCTTTTGTAAAAATTTCCCCATAGGATCTATATGTAGAGTGCCTCTTACACACAGAGTTTCCGAAAAATTGTTCCTGACAGTGATAAGACTGTAGGTCAGGAAGACAGGCAATTTTGTATAATAATGATGAGAAAAGTGAAGAATATTTTAGTAACTAGTGCTTTTGTATTTTGTCACCTCTTCTTGAATCTTTCTGAAATTAATTAGGAATGAAAAAATGATATTTAAAGTTACATAAAGCTTCTTTTTTTTTTCACAAAGTCTTCCAAAACTCTTTAGGTGTTAACCCATTTTATTTATATTCAAACTCAAAGGGGAATTATTCTCTTCTTAAAATGAACTGAAGGCCTCGCAAGGTAAATGTTTACTCATGCCTGCACACTAAATCGGGAAGATTTGGAATCAGAATCACATCTTTCTACCTCACTGCCTGGATACTCAAAACAGAGGGATTAATGGAAAGAATATGTGAGGTCAGAAGCCCTGGATGCAGACTCAAAGGTCAGTCCAGTATATAGAATTGAACCTAATCCATTAAAATCAAAATAAATATATACACAAATCTGTAGGAAACATGTTCTTAGAACATGTTCTTCTCTGGTTTTGTTGTCTGATTATAGCACAGCAATATTCACATCTTCCAAATAGAATACTCTTTGAGGTTGCCAGCCAGAACATAGCTAAAATTATGCTTCATGTTTTCCCCTTGACTAGGGTTTTATTTAGGTTTGTTTTTTTTCAAATCTTAATGTGCATTTATTTAGCATCTATTACATGAAATGTAAAATTTGTGATATATAAAAGAAGTGGTGCGTATTTTGAGAGATGCACAGAAGAAACAGAAGACTCAGTAAACTAACTCTCAAGAATCTGTCATTCTTATTGGAGAAGTAAGTTATATTAGTCAGTGACCCTACAGGATCATGTGCTGAGAAAGGAGGAGAAATATTTATACAGGGGTCAAATTAAAGGCTTTTAAAGTTTGATACGGTAAGGGAAGGTTTCATGAGGCTGCGAAATGTGGTGGCCAGATAACAGGTTTTTGCAGTAGACCCTGTTCAGTTCGAATCCTGGTGATGATTCTCCTTAGTTATATGATCTTAGAAAAGTTATTTCCCAGTCTGTAAGCTCAATCACCTGCTACGTAAATCAGGCATAAACATATCCACTTCACTGAGGCATTGCTTTCTAACACAAGGCTTAACACATACAAAGACCTCAGTAAATGATAGTTTTCTTTTACATAGAGTTAAGCTATAGTAAAAATTGACTAAGTAAAGGTGAAGGCGAAATCATTAGAGGTTGGCAGAACACTGAGCAAAACTTCATGTCCAGAGGAAAACGGCATGCTTGTATAATAATGGGTCCAAGTTTATTTGAGCTACAGAACCATGGGCAATAAAGAGGGGTAGATAGGAACAGTAGCGTGGGGACCTCAGGAAAACTGGATTTGTAAATAGCAAGGGAGATGCTAAGGTCAATAGCACCGGAGCTCTTAAAGAAGTAGCCTTCTTGTGCTAATGTATAACTGAAAGCTCACGTTACAGACGCTTGTTTTCTGTCTCAGTTTGAGAAGAGTTTGTTCTTCCTCGATTCTTTTATATCCTGATGAGTGGAGAAAGGGGAATTGCTGCAAAAATGAAAAACAGACTTGGCAGAGCAGATTCAGGGTGAATACAGAAGAGAGACAATAAGAAAATGCTTTTGTAGCAACAGAAGGAGGAGATGGAATCGTCTGATAAGCTAGATAATGACAGAAGAAAAGAGATTTGAGAGGTATTTAAACATCGTCATGTTTAAGTGAAGGTGTGGTTACAGAGGAGCAGAGAGAGGGAGGTATCCAGAATGACTCCTGGGCGTCTGCATAGCTGGAGGAATGGCATTGCCTTTCACTGAGAGAAAGGATTCTACAATAGATAGGACATAAGTTAGCAAGTGCTGTGGCCCTGCAGGTCAAGTGTTGAAGCAACCCAAATGCCCTTCAACCAGTGAATGGATAGACGAATGACACATCCCCACGATGGAGAACTATTCAGTGGTAAAAAGGAACAAGGTGCTAATAAACACAGCAAAAGGGCTGACTCTCAAATGAACGGATCTCAAATCTCAAGTGAAACCCAGCAATCCCACTACTGGGCATGTACCCTGAGAAAACCCTAATTCAAAAAGAGTCATGTACCACAATGTTCATTGCAGCACTACTTACAGTAGCCAGGACATGGAAGCAACCTAAGTGTCCATCGACAGATGAATGGATAAAGAAGATGTGGCACGTATATACAATGGAATATTACTCAGCCATAAAAAGAAATGAAATAGAGTTATTTGTAGTGAGGTGGATGGACCTAGAGTCTGTCATACAGAGTGAAGTTAAGTAAGAAAGAGAAAAACAAATACCGTATGCTATCACTTACACATGGAACCTAAAAAAAAAAAAAAAGGGTCATGAAGAACGTAGGGGCAGGACAGGAATAAAGACACAGACCTACTAGAGAATGGACTTGAGGACACAGGGAGGGGGAAGGGTAAGCTGGGAGGAAGTGAGAGAGTGGCACGGACATATATACACTACCAAATGTAAAATAGATAGGTAGTGGGAAGCAGCTACATAGCACAGGGAGATCAGCTCAGTGCTCTGTGACCACCTAGAGGCGTGGGATAGGGAGGGTAGGAGGAAGACGCAAGAGGGAGGAGATACGGGGATATATGTATATGTATAGCTGATTCACTTTGTTATACAGCAGAAACTAACACACCATTTTAAAGCAATTATACTCCAGTAAAGATGTTTTAAAAAAAGCTACATAGTAAACGATTCCTTTTATATGACAGTCTAGAAAACGTAAGATTATTGAGACAGAAAACAGATCCGTGATTGCCAAAGGCAAGAGCTGGGGTTGGGTTGACTACAAAGAAGTAGAATTAGTTAACCGTTGGAATGATGGAACTGTTCTATGTCTTGATTCCAATGGTGGGTACAGGATTGAATGCATTTATCAAGACTCATAGATCTGTATACCAAAGAAGCAAATTTTACTATAAGTAAATAATAACAGTAATACTAATATCAGTAAACACTGACCACATTAATAAATTAAAGGAGCAAAGATCGCACGATTATCTCAAAAATGCACAAAAAACACTTGTTTTAAGGAAACATCCACTTATGATTTAACTTAAGATATTTTAACAAACTAGGGCCATAAGAGAAAGTTCTTAAACTAATATATGGTATGTACAAAACCCTTATAGAAAACAAACTGAACGGTGAAACATTGAAATATTAAGGTAAAGAAAATTATACAAGAATGACTGTTCTCACGCTTCTTTTCAACATTACACTGGAGGTCCTAGCGGGAAAGAGGCAAGAAAAAAATATATAAGATATAAATATTGGCAATGCAGAATAAAGCTGCTACTTTTGACAGATAATAATTGTTCCTGTGTTATACTAAAAAGGAATCCAAGATAAATGATTAGAGAATTAGCAAGTTTGAACTGGACAAAATCAGTGCACAAATTGTAAATATAATTTTAAAAGATAGCATATACTGGAGCAGGGAAATGCAAATTAAGACCTAAGTGAGATACAATTCTACATTCATCCGATTGGCAAAACTTAAAAAGTCTAACCATATCATGTTTGGTAATCTCATAGAGCAAAAGGAGCTCTTACTCTGTAATGGTCAGAGTATGACTTGTTTTTTAAAAATCCTTTGGAAAACAATTTGATAATATCAGGCAAACTTAGAAATGTTCACAGCCTACCAATCCTGCCAATTTCAAGCAAAATCTTATCCTGGAGAGAAACATTTGCACACGTGTCAATTACGTGTATTTGGTAGCACTTTCCATGATTGTCTTGAGGGTCATGGTTAAGTGTGCTTACGTTGTTTCCTCCAGTAGATTGTAAGCTCCTTAAGAGAAGGGATGATGACTTATTCACCTTTGTAGACCAGCAGTACATATTACATTTTCTTGCCCATGAATTAATGTAAATTGGAGAATGATTATTTTCATATTTTTATTCTTATGACAGAATGGCGTTAGGAGCATAGCAAATGACTTCAGTGTGCTAACCTTTTGGTATCCAATAGTGCATGCACAAAAAGAGTGATATATTTGATACGGGGAAAGAAGTTAGATACTTATATTTCATGATATGTTAACGGTTAAGGAGCAATGCTTTTGCTTTTCTGTAGTACAACTATTTAAAATTCACCAAAGAATCACAAACTGCAAAATGTACTTCTGAGAACCAAGTCAAAGCTTGTGAGTCTAGGTTTTACTTCTCTTTTGAATTTTTCTTAGAAAAAACTCACAGAAAAAAATAGGTAATGTAAGAATGCCTTTGATCTGACTTGATTATGAAATTTTTCGTGTTTTTCTCTTTTCTCTCTCACTCAGAAACACAGAATGTCACAATGGCCTTAAGTTTCCCACACAGAAAATCAGATGCAGAGACAGCAAGCTGCCACAAACAGAAAAAATGAACAGAAGTCAGATAATTTACAATTTCTTGGGAGACTCTGCTCTTCTGCTTTGACAATACGTACTGTGCTAAAACATTCTTGTCCTACAATTTTAAATCGTGAAACCAAATTTATTATCGCTAGATGCTCTTTCTTATTGTGGATCTATGTTGCCCTGCTTGTTAATTTGTCACATCTGCTGATAAAAAAGCTATAACAACTCTTCTTGCAAAGGGGGAAGCACTGTTTTGTACGGGATGTTGGTGTTGAGGTTAGGTGTCTGGTGGGAGCAGACATGTTCACTCCCAGGGAAACATCCTATGTGTGTGTCCTCCCTTTCAGACCATTTCAAGCTAGTGACCATCCTGTGCTCATCTTTGCGTCCCAAAAGTCCAGCGCCATGCTCGACACATCGTAGGTTGTCAATAAATTTTTCCCAATGGTGAACATAAGCCCACATTTCTGAGATAGCTCATTTCACAAAAAGTCAGACTTGCACTTGGTCTACTCCCTGGTTTGGGGCCAGGCCATGGAGAGAGATCCCTTGGTGTCTGTCTGAGGTTAGAGAACAGAGGCACTGAGATCAACACTGTTTGGTTTATGCCATCAGAGCCTCCTGCACTCTTCCCAGTTGATAGCAGGTGCTCAGTTCAACACTGTGGATGTGAATAGAAACATTTTTTAAAATTTATTTTATTTATTTATTTTTGGCTGCGTTCGGTCTTCGTTGCTGTGCGCGGGCTTTCTCTAGTTGCGGCGAGCGGGGGCTACTCTTGGTTGTGGTACGTGGGCTTCTCACTGCAGTGGCTTCTCTTGTTGCGGAGCACGGGCTCTAGGTGCACAGGCTTCAGTAGTCATGGCACGCAGGCTCAGTAGTTGTGGCTCGTGGGCTCTAGAGCGCCGGCTCCGGAGGTGGGGCTCGCGGGCTTAGTTGCTCCGGGGCGTGTGGGATCTTCCCGGACCAGGGCTTGAGTCTGTGTCCCTTGCGTTGGCAGACGGATTCTTAACCACTGTGCCACCAGGGAAGCCCGTGAATAGACACATTTCACTGGATTTTTACTTTAATCGAGAACAACCATTTATCAATAATCAAAATACTTATAACGTAACTTTTGGCTTCATCACTCTCCCGATTATCTGTTCTTTTTGTACCTTTTTGTCGTGATTCAAATAGATGAAGGACATGCGCCAATGATACAGGCTAGTCAGGGTAATTTTGCAAGAAGATGTTTGCAAAATAGATCATCCTGCCTCGTCCCGGCTCCAAACCTAAAATGATTGTGTCAGCAGAGATGTCAACCCAAGCCAGCTGAAGCCATTTAGCATCAAGCCAACTTTGCACTGGTTTTTGTCCAACCCTGAACATTGGTTCTCGTAGACGGGACTATTACTTGGTCCCTGTGAATAAACTACAACCTGGTACTACATTTTCAGGAAATGGCTTCCTATCTTTTTTTTTTTTTTTTCCTGGACTCTGACTCCATTTAGATCATAGCTATCACCCCTGGGCTTAGGGTCCTGTTCTGGAGCTGAGCCCCTGGGTCACCTCCCACAGACCTCTTTGCCACCAATCAACGCTGTACTGCTGGGTGATTTCTACCGTGTTTTCCTGACATCACCCGCTGCCCAGGTTGTCTACTGTGGTCTCCATCACCCACAGCAGTGCAGGGACCTCTAGATACTGAGCCTTGTGTCACTGCCTGGGCCCAGCGTGGACCAGATCAAGGTCTGTCGTGATCACTGGCTGCTGGAAGCCTGGGGCTGACTCTCAGCAAACTCTGAGCTGAGAACTCCACAGTACCGGCTCCTGTCCATAGAGATATCAGAACCAATATTAATAGTCAATGTGGAAACGCTACATAATATAAATCCTGTTTTCTCAGACGTGGTATGAATTGTTTTCTAACAAACATGAAAGGATGGGGGGTGGGTATTTCATTCTACCAAAGCCTTGCTCAAAAAACTTAGACTAAACTCCCAGACCCAAAGAGACCCAGTAAACCTGAGGTTAGAAAAATGATG
>NW_020173037.1:4088727-4116211 GCF_003031525.2 Neophocaena asiaeorientalis asiaeorientalis | reverse complement strand
GGGGGGGCGGGGTTGGGTTTTAAAATGTATTTATTCATGATCAATTTTTCAGAGGCATTTATATGCAAAATTAGAGACTAATTCCATGCTACTTCAGATGTAAGTAATTGTTTTGGCCACTCGTGGTCTATGATAGCACGCCAAGTAATTCAGTAATTGTTTTAGAGGGTAGTGGGAGTGGTGAGAGGGGCTGTGGGTGCTGTGGATGGGGGAGAGGAACGGTGGGAGAAAAAATAAAAATTGTTAAAACACAGTAAATTGAGTTGTGTTTATCCTCTTCAAGTGTTGCACCTTTCAGTCCACCCCAGTACAGGAACAGTAACTATTTTAGGGTATACGAATCTGGCACAGCAAGGCCACAGATATTTTTCCAAGGACGACCTTAGACATTTCATACAGGCAACCTCCTTACTTCGTACGTGAGGAAACGGGACCAATGCAGTAAGTGAGAGCAAGAGGCACCAGAACCAGAATTCAGGTCTCTTCATGCAGATTCTCTGCCCACCGTGTCATTTAGACATTTTCACATCCGTGCATTTGGATCCCTGTGTCTCTGGGGAATTACATCAAGGTTTGTTGGCAAAACACAGCGCTTCTGGCAAAGCACATGTTTACTGTCCAGCTTCTAGGTAGTTCAGGCTCCGTGAGTGGAATCTCAAGAATAATTTGTCTTATGGGAAAATAGCCCGGAAAAGAAAGGACGTAAAAAGGAGAGGGAAAGTGTAAAGTGATGTGACCAAGGATAGACTGCAAGAGATGCTTCAAGTTGAAAACTTTTTAATGTAATAAACCACTGCTCTAAACAAACAAAACTTTGGAGAATTCCGACGAGTTATGCACAAAGCACCACCCGCCACTGACTCAGGTCTCCCTGAAGTAATCATTTCATCCGAGATTCTGGTTATGAATTTAATTGACCAAGGACCTCTCTCCCGTCAGGAAAGAAAGATAAGTTCTTAACTATTATAAGCAAATGTAGTCAATCTCAGCCTATTTTTAACGAAGGCTAGAGTCGTCTCCATGCTCTCCCCTCCCCTCTGGCAGACTTATTTTAAAGCCATACAGTAAACGTCTATTAAAAGCTTCCCAGCCGGCAATTCCTTTCAATTAGCAGTCCCTTTAAGATCTGATACCCTCCTGGTATTCCCTGAAGGACCATTTTAGCTGCAATCTGCACTTAATATTGAATTTGCACCAGAGAAATCCTTAAATACAAAGAGCATAATTCCTTTATGTTTCCATCCTTTTAATTCAGTCCAAACCACTGTGCCTCTGAGTCACATCAAACACGCTTGGGGGTTGGGGTAGAGCATGGGTGAGGGGAAGAGGACCAAAGGAAAGAACAAAGAAAGAGGACCCGGGCGCGGAGACAGGTAAATGCAGGTGAGTGCAGGTGCACTGCAGGGGCCAGGTGCAGCAGGACCAGGGCAAGTGATAGAAGAAAAGAGCGGGGAATGGGAGATTCAAGCGGGTTAGCTGCAACCCAGGGCAGCTGAGCTTCGTAAACCATCTTTCCAAGCCAAAATCAACGTGATTTTCTTTCAATGCCATCTATAAACGATAAATCTCCTTAGCAGAGTTTCTGTTTTAAATAGATTTGTGCTATAATCAACTTTGAAAAAAGAGTTTATCTAGGCAAGTCACGACTTTAAGCTTGAATCAAAGGCACGTGTTGTATCGTAGGCACATATCAGGAATTGTGGGCCAAGGGCTGTGGGATGAGCCCCATGAGACTAGAGCTTGCGTGTGACTGTCCCTTTCTTTACAGCCTGGGATTTGGTGCCGCTGGTCACAAGGGCCAGGACAGGAAAGCTTTGGTGATTGGGTGAGGAACTTCCCTCAACAGAGTCACAAAAAGAAAAGAAAATGCGTGAGAACGCGCTTTAGAAATTGCAAAATTTTAGCCTGAGATATCATTGTTTTTTGGAAAGAGTCCACATAAAATGGTTCATGTGAAATCAAGCAGATCCTCATGTTTTAAAGCCTCCATGAATTCAAATAACCAGTTTGAGGGACTTCTTTACTTTCTAGCTGGTTGTTTTCGTTTCATGCAGCCGTGAGCCAAGGTCTAAGGTCCCAGGATGGCAGGGTCTTCACGAGGTGCATCGATGAGTCTTCTTGCCTTCAGCTCAAATCACGCTAACCCATGAGGGTCCACCCAATTTTTAGGATTTTCAGAGAGATGCTGTCGTGTTCCTGTGCTGAGGTTTTTACTCAGTGAAGAGCACTGAAAATAGGGAAAGGGCGCTGAAAACTCCAGTGTTTCTTTATATTACTAAAATCCTGGCTAGCCGCTTTCGCCTTTTCACAGAATATTGGTTAAGCATATCCTGGGATTTTCTGGACTGAGAAAACATAGTGAGGTAGTTTTGCAGAATCAACAGTTCCTCCCATGTGAATGGGCTCCAGAACCTCCTGGGAATTGCACAACCCCAGGCTGTGGTCACCGGCAGCTGACTGTCCAGGCATCTCCTCAGAGAGCAGGTAAGTTGTCGTTGCAAAGCTCTGCTTATTTATTTGGAAACATTGCCCAGAAAATGTTCCTCTCCTACACCGACCAAGGCCGGACAGGAAACCCAACCATTTATTGGCGGCCTTGGATGGTAAACTCCCGACGTGTAGCACCTGGTTTACTCTTCTCTGTGTCCTTGGAGCCCAGCACAGAGCTGGTACACGACAGCTGGTCCGTGAATAAGTGCTAAAGCTAATTGCTAATGGAATTAGTACCTGTCACTTAAAATAGGTATCTCTGTCCCATTCCACTTAGGCATCAAGTGGACACATTGCTCTAACCTGGAATTGTTTTTTCACTAGAACACTCAGGAAATTAATTTTTATTTTTTTGTTTTATCTAAAAAAAAAATTTACTTATTTGGTTGTGCTGGGTCTTAGCTACGGCATGCAAACTCTTAGTTGTGGCATGCATGTGGGATCTAGTTCCCTGACCAGGGATTGAACCCGGGCCGCCTGCATTGGGAACGTGGAGTCTTATCCAGCGTGCCACCAGGGAAGTCCCAGGAAATGGATTTTTAGTCTTAAAGGTTGTTAGTAATGAAAAGGATGCCGTGAAATCACCTAGCTCAGGAATGGCAAAGGCTCAGCCTGTTTGCTTTCTCTCGCCTCTCCTGTCTCTGTGGTCAATATTCCTTGTCCATGTGGGTGGGCCTGCGCTGCACTCCCTCCTTGATCTAGTTGAGTTTATCCTTTATGGATGGGAAGCTGAGGTTCAGAATATGAGATGACTTTCTCCAAGGGTTGGGTACGGGGAGAAGGGATTAGCTACCAGATTTTAGCAGGTTGTTAACCATTGTTTCTCTCCCTCTCTCTCTTTCCCTCTCTTTCTCCATCTGTCAAATCTTTTCTTCTTGTTGCCGTTTTTGGGGAAAAGAGTAGGAACATAGGATGAACAAAAAGGCAAACTTGGCAAATTATACATTTTGTTATTTACTTTCTTTTTTTAAAAAATTGGGGTATAGTTGTTTTACAATGTTGTGTTAGTTTCTACTGTATAGTACTTTCTTCTATTATCATGAACAACACGAGCGTAAATTAATTTAAAAAAAATTTTTTAAATGGAAGCTTGAAATTATTTCACGTTTAACTATGCCTTAATATCACCTCATAAATACCATCCTGGCTGCATACTTGCTGTCATATAAAAATATCTTTCTTTAACATATTGACATGGACAGATTTGACAACATATGAATTTTTACCATGCTCACAGTATCTAAATAATAATAATAATTAGTAGTAGCAGTACTTTATTTTTTTTAAACATCTTTCTTGGAGTATAATTTCTTTACAATGTTGTGTTAGTTTCACCTGTATAACAAAGTAAATCAGCTATACATATACATATATCCCCATATCTCCTCCCTCTTGCGTCTCCCTCCCACCCTCCCTATCCCACCCCTCTATTTTCTCTGGGTATATGTCCGGTAGTGGGATTGCTGGATCATATGGTAGTTCTATTTTTCATTTTTTAAGGAACCTCCATACTGTTCTCCATAGTGGCTGTATCAATTTACATTCCCACCAACAGTGCAAGAGGGTTCCCTTTTCTCCACACCCTCTCCAGCATTTGTTGTTTGTAGATTTTCTGATGGTGTCCATTCTAACTGGTGTGAGGTGATACCTCATTGTAGTTTTGATATGCATTTCTCTAATAATTAGTGATACTGAGCAGCTTTTCATGTGCTTCTTGGCCATCTGTATGTCTTCTTTGGAGAAATGTCTATTTAGGTCTTCTGCCCATTTTTTGATTGGGTTGTTTGTTTGTTTTTATATTGAGCTGCATGAGCTGTTTATATATTTTGGAGATTAATCCTTTGTCCGTTGATTCGTTTGCAACTATTTTCTCCCATTCTGAGAGTTTCTTTTCATCCTGTTTGTAGTTTCCTTTGCTGTGCAAAAGCTTAAAAAGAAAATTTTGTGGTCAAAAAATTCTACTCCTTAAAGAAAAACATTTCCACCTCAAGAGCTTAGCAGAAATACTAACCAATCCTCCAGGAATCTTTCTGTAATAAACACAGCAAAGGCAAATGTGGCTGTCAGCATGGCAGTTTCCCAAGGAGGTGAATGTCAGAACAGATGGTGCCCACCTGCTGTTCTCCAAGGTCAGTGCCCCAGAGATGTGGGCTTGGGGCAGGAAGGGCATCCCAGGATATCTTTAGCCCAAAAAGACCTATTATAACTACCAGGTTTCCTGGGGTCAGAGCACCTGCATGCCTGGGGCTGCGATGTAATTGAATTACCCCTGGTAAAAGGAGTAACATCCCTGACCTAAATTCAGGCTATCTGCCTGCCAGCTTTCGGCACAAGTTTGGCTCCTGAGTTGACTACATTTGAAAATCTTAACTGCTATCATAATTGGGTTTGCCATATTCACCAATCGGCCAGGATCTTAGAAGAATTTTAACCAAAGGATGGAATTTCCGGTTGGTGTTGGCTGAATCCTGAAATCACTGCCACCACTGCTGCTGCCCCACTTCCTCCTCTGATTTACTGATTGAAGGACTGACCACATTTGGAGCTCACTTATAAAGTATAAGTTAATGTCATTATTGGTGGCTGCCACTGCAAAGACACAAAACTGCAATCATCCAGGGTTTAAATGACTAGGCCAGAATTACCCATAACTCAGGAGAAAAACTAAGCAAAACTCCTTATTTCTATGCTAATTAGTCATTAGTCAGAGGAAAGCCATTCTCAATCAGGAGCCCCAAGGCTCAGAAGATCTAAATGGCAACCCTTCCCTACTCAAAGCACGGGAGGCAGCAGCTGGCCACAGCAGCCCCGAGTTACCTTTTCTTTTTTTCTTTCTTTTTTAAAAAAATTTTTTATTGGAGTAGAGTGGATTTACAATGTTGTGTTAGTTTCTGCCACACAGCAAAGTGAATCAGTTACACATATACATATATCCACTCTTTTTTTAGATTCCTTTCCCATACAGGTCATTACAGAGTATTGAGTAGGGTTCCCTGTGCTCTACAGTAGGTCCTTATTAGTTCTTTATTTTATACATAGTAGCGTGTACATGTCAATCCCAGTCTCCCCATTTATCCCTCCCCCAGCTTTCCCCCCCCATAACCGTAAGTTTCTTTTCTACATCTGTGACCGTAGTTCTCTTTTGTAAATAAGTTCATTTGTACTATTTTTAATTTTAATTTTTAAATTAATTTTTATTGGAGTATAGTTGGCTTACAATGTGTATCTTTTTTTAGACTCTACATATATGCAATATCATATGATATTTGTTTTCCTCTGGCTGGCTTACTTCACTCGTATGACAATCTCTAGGTCCATCTCTGTTACTGCAAATGACATTATTTCATTTTTTTTTTATGGCTGAGTAATAGTCCATTGTATATATGTGCCACATCTTCTTTATCCATTTCTCAGCACATTTCCCCTTCTGTAGAGGAATGGCCTTGAGGAGGATGGAATTTAACCCTCAGATCAACTTTTACTTCTTTTTTGCCAGTGGGCTTACGGGGTATTAGACCAGATTAAATAAGCAGACACCCCCATCTAGTGGTTTCCGTAGACCTGCTCTCTCGGCACTGGGGCCTCTTTTCTGCCCAAACATCATGCAGCTGATCTACTTCTACTGGTGCCAGAGAGTGTTCAGGAAACTGTCAAGGGCACTGCCTCCCAAGCCCTGATGCCACTTTGATCTTTCCCGGAGGTAAATGTTAGCAAATCAGCCCTCTCTTCATTTCACCCACTCTTCTCATTGTGTCCTCAGAATGGGTCGGACACTGAGCTTGTGCAGATCAGTGTTACAGCCCTTCTCCAGTTACTGTTTATCCTGCCCTAAAATATGCCTCCTGCTCATGACAGGAATGTGTTAAAGGGCACACAACGTACACAGCACTTTCATTTCAAAGAGAATCTGTCAAAGCACTAACCAACTGGGAAATGTACAATAGTAACACTTTTTACTTCCATGGGTTCTATCCGCCAAAGGAATTATGTATGCTTTCTATAAAGCACAAGATTAAAACAGCCATGAAAATGCTATAAACCCAGAGAAAGGAAGGAAAATGATGTAACCAAACAAGTGTGTCATGTGAAGTTCTTTAAGAAAAACGAATCAAGTGCTCTGTCTCGTTTAAAGGCTCTAAATGCAAACCTATCGTAAGAGGTGGGACTGAAAGCTTCCCATCCAACAAGCACAACAACCTGGGTCTCGGCTCTTTCTACTGGTCTTGATCTCACCTCTAAGATCAGACAGGTCTTAGACTGCCTCTGGCCTTTGGAGTCTAGGGATTAGAACTTTATCAGAAAGATCTGAATTAATTCCAGGAGAATAAAAAAAAATTACCTTCATTATAAAAAAAAGATACTCGTGAAATTCATGAAAAGAGAATACTGCTAAACAAGATCCTGATGGGCATTAATTACATTGATGACGGACTGTTTGTTCTACCGATATCCCAACAGAAGGAATATTCGTATCATTGTTAAATTCCGATGATCAAAGCTCAAGGCCTGCAGTTTTGTATTTAAAGACTTCCTACTGTTCAGATACCACCAGAAGTGCTAAACCGTGGTCCTAAGACAGAGATCTCGGAGGCAGCAGATATAATCACAGTTTGGGGGTTTCTATTAACTTGTTAAATATGCAAAGCAATTGGAATGCTCTTGTAATTGATCATATAAATAAAGGAAACAAATATCAAATTTACTGCTTAAAAGTCTCATGCAATGAACTTTGAAAAAGACAAAGGTTTTTATTGTAGGTTGACAAGGTATGAATTATTGCTATTGCCTTTCACTAACCTGAGGAAATAGTTTAGTAATCTGTAACAACAGAACTATCCAAAGGTGATCTCCTATTTTAGTCTAGAGGTCACCAGCACACACTTTATTGTATGCACACCTAAAAAACACAGAACAGGTTTAGAAGAGGTTACTTTTGCAGCTAAAGATCACAAGAGGCTCAAGGCTAAAAGCTTTTTGGAATAATTATCCTCATTTGACCATGAAATTAAATTGTACTAGAACAGGCTGTCTCAGAGCAAATCTAAATGAGAATCTACAAATTTAATTCAGTAGATGGTAGACTAGTCTGGACCACAAAATGAGGAAAATCCATAACATTATAGCATAATCAACCATAGAAACTCTTCTTGTGTTTAGTTTTTTTTTTTTTTCCTAAGCTAAATCACACATACATTTCTAGTTGTTTTAGGCTCTCTATACATATTCTTTTACCTTCAAGCATGCAAGGAGTATAAAGAGAAATTTAAACCTACGCAGCTTCAGTTCCTTCAAAATGTTTGTGCGTCCCCAGTGACTCCTTTTTCTATAGTTCATGGATGTTAAGGGGAAAATCGGATCCCGTCTACAGGTTATCATCTCTTTGTAAATTAAGAAATTTGCATCCTTTTCTCAGCTGATACTTGCCTCTATTCAAAGCGTGTATTTTTTGAATAGATCCTTCAAGTCAACTCACGTCATTCCCTTCACGATCCAGCTTCTCCTCACCTTCCAGCCCCATCTTCAGCCACCTCCTTCTCCTTCAATCCAATTAAACTGGGCCTCCTTTAATCCCTTGTGTGTCACGTTTTCTTTAGCTGGTTGGACCACGCTCACCTCTCAGCACCTCCCTATTTTCCTTGGCTAATTCCTTCATTTGCTCCTGGGAGCGCTCCCAGGCTCTTCCCTCCCAGCCAAGGTGAATTAAGGTCGTCTGGTCTGTGTTCTCCAGCACGCTGTGTGTATCTACCCACTTCCAGCCGTGTAGCTACTTGTCACTTCTCCACTGCCTTCTAAGTGCCATTAACAGAGAGTAAAGCTCCCCCTTGCAGATGTTGCCGATACTTTGTCCTGAACCTTTTGGATCCCATTTCAGGCACACAGCTCAGGGTGTGCTTTCACTCCTCTAAAAGCCAACACTTGCATGCTTTTGCCAAAGGGCTGCCCTCAGGCAGTCAGAATTTGCTCTGTTGGCTCTTGTACAGAGCAGGTGGTACCTGGGAATTTATGTAAATGTGAACTGCTGTGAACAATGACCGGCTGGTACAGGGGTACAACTACCCCAGCTCCCTGGCCTCTGGTGGGGATGATGTTGGGGTAACTTACATCGTCTCTAGCACTCTCTGAAGGATTGACCCTAAGCCACCTTCCATGGGCCTTTGCTGGAGCTATTTCTGCTCTTCACGCCACTTCGCCATTTGCTCTGGGTTTCCTGGATCCACCAGAAAAACTCATTCTCATGAATCCCTGCTCAGGGTTCATGAGACCTTCTGGGGACCTCAACCTAAGAGCCTAAGGGACGCCCCTTAAATGCTTGTGGAGTAAATTAAGGCATCTTGATAACTTGTGCAGGGAATTACTCCAAACCACAAAGCTTCAGTCCTCTTGTGTTATGGATTGGGGATCAGAGAGCACATGACTTGTCGAAACTTATTCAGTGAGCCAGAAGCAGAGCAAGGCTACCAACCTCAGTGTTCCTGCCGCTAAATTATTCTCACTTTATTCTGTTATTTTGAAAAGTGCCTTTGAAAATGACAATCAGAACCCTTAGTTCTTTCCACTTTAACCACAATACTAGCAGCACTAATAAGAGTGATATTTATTGAGTTCTTACCGTGTGTAAGGCACTCTGCTAGATGATTTATATACATTATTTCATTTGAAACTCACAATAACCTATGAAATAGGAAGTATTAGTTTCCACATTTCACAGACGACAAAACTGAGGCTTAAAAAGGATACTAACCTTGCCATAGGTCACAATCTAGTATATGACAGATCTGGGATTTGAAACTTGGAAATCTGACTCCACAGCCCATTCTACTAAAAAGCATTTACACTTTCTCACATTTAAAAAACTTGATGCAGTTGTGTGTACCATTACTTTAAATAGCTCCAAAGGTATATTTTTAAAGTTCATATTTAGTGTGTTTCTAAGGACCCTGTTTCTAAATTATAGGATTGCCAATTTCTGAGGCAATAATTCTTGATCATTTTTTTAGGGGAGTAACAGAACCCTTAGAAAAATTGTAGGCTCTTTTGAAAGAGGCAGACACATACACATGTAATAGTGATAACAATTTCCAGGTGAATGAAGGACTCCCGATCCACAGAAACAGGTTAACGTTCGCTGCTCTAAGGTACGTTCAGACGTATCACCATTAATAAAAAGCAGCTAAGTGATTAATGCCATGTGATGCTGAGGATCTAGTGTACAAGGGTCATTAGGTAGCCTTTCCCCTACCTTCTAAGTTTTAACTAAAACAGTTCACAGTCATGGCTATACTAAGATAACAATTTTCTACAGTATTTTTCCTTGAAAATTTTATTGAGAGAATTGTAGATTCACAGGCAGTTGTAAGAAATAATACGAGAGATCCTTTGTACACTTAACCCTGTTTCCCCAGTGATAACATTTTGCAAAGCTACAGTATAATATCTCGACCAGAATATTGACATCTACCAACCTTACTCATATTTCCCAGTTCCACTTTTACTTATTTGTGTGTGTATTAAGTCCTATACAATTTTATCACCTGTATAGGTTCGTGTATACACCACTACAGTCAAGATGTTGAACAATTCCATTGCTACAAATACCCATCATGTTGCTTTTTTATAACGATACCAACTTTCCTTCCACTCACCCACCCCTTTCTCAACTCTTGGTAACCATTAAATCTGTCCTCCTTTTCTAAAATGTTGTCACATCAAAAACGTTATTTAAATGGAATCAAACAGTCTGTAAGGTTTTGTGGCTGGGTCTCTCACTCTGTATCGTTTTCTGGAGCGTCACCCAAGTGGCCCTGTGTATCAAGTTCATTCCTTATTGAGCATTCATGGTGCGTGTATTAGTTTTCTATTACTGCTGTAACAAATTACCACAGATTTAGTGGCTTAAACCAACACAAATATATTATCTCATTGTTCTGTAGGTCAGAAGTCCTGCATGGGTGTCACTGGGTAAAAACTAAGGTATTGGCAGGTTTGCGTTAGTTTCTGGAGGTTCTAGGAAGAATCTATTTCCTTGTCTTTGCCAGCTGCAACCTTAATTCACCTTTGCCATGTAACATAACATATTCACTGGTTTTAGGGCTAGGATGTGGACATCTTTGAGAAGCCATTATTCTGCCCATTGCAACATGTTTATAGCACAGTTTGTTTATCCATCACCTGCTGAAGAGTGTCTGGACCGATTCCAGTTTTTGGTTATTTCAAGTAAAGCGCCCATGAACATTCATGTACAGAGTTCTGTGCAAACATAAGTTTTCACTTCTCTAGTATAAGTGCACACAGAGAGAAAGAGAGAGAGAGGAGAAAATGATAAAACAAATGTGGTAATATATTAAACTTGGTGATTTTAGGGTAAAGGGTATAGGAAGTCTGTGTATTATTCTTGCAATTTTTCTGTAAGTTTTGAATTATTTTACCAAAAAAAGTTAAAAAGAAAGTTCTAGAATTTTTGATTTCCAGTTTTGTAACTGTTGTCAAGCAAACGTGAGAGATTCTGTTCTTGTCCTTATTTTTGGTTTATAAGAGCTAAAATTAAAAGGTGTCATAGAAATTCTTACAGTGTAAAATGTTTTATTTAAGAAAAATTGCTGGGTAAATGCCAGAAGAACAGACAGTAAGTGAATTAATCATATACAATGTTTAGGAAAATTCTGAGTGTACACAAAATAATATTATCATTGGATAGTGGAACTGTTGATGGGATTTTACGTAATTTTATTTTCTTTATTCTTATTCTTTTGTCTAATTTAATACAGTAAATATGTGTGAATTGGTTAATAAAATTGAAAATAAATAAGGTGCTTTACAATGAACAGAAAAAAGAAAAGAGAGCAAATAGGTTCCATTTTCGCCATAGCCTTGGCTGATGGGGTCTGGGAGTAAAGCACATTTAGACAGAGCCCTCTTGAGAAGCATCTTATGTTAGTTGGTTGTCTATATACCTAAGGAGTCTAATTATACCTTTCTTAGCGATAGTCACAACATTTTTATGTTTTCCTTATTTCCATCCCTTTCCCAATAAAACGTCAACCAGCCTTTGCCCTGTAAGGATGAACTCTTGTATCAGAATAGATCTTGATCGATTATATGACAGACATCTTCTGCCATATCTCAAAAACCCACCTAAATTCTGGATCCTATAAGCCAATGTTGTGTGTTGTAGGCTTTCTGAAGAGAGGGAGCCTGCCTGTTTCAACCTCTGTTGAGTACCCAGCACGTGCTGTTTTTTTTTAAATTAATGAATCTATTTGTTTTTATTTTTGGCTGCGCTGGGTCTTCGTTGCTGCACGCGGGCTTTCTCTAGTTGCGGCGAGCGGGGGCTACTCTTCATTGCGTTGCACAGGCTTCTCATTGTCGTGGCTTCTCTTATTGTGGAGCACGGGCTCTAGGCGTGTGGGCTTCAGTAGTTGTGGCACGTGGGCTCAGTAGTTGTGGCTCGTGGGCTGTAGAGCGCAGGCTCAGTAGTTGTGGCGTGCGAGCTCAGTTGCTCCGCGACATGTGGGATCTTCCCGAGCCAGGGCTCGAACCTGTGTCCCCTGCATTGGCAGTTGGATTCTTAACCACTGCGCCACCAAGGAAGCCCCACATGTTGATTTTTAACAAACATTTTATTCAGAAATAGCAGCATTCTAACCCAACCTTGCCTCAACTGGACATTTTCTGCCCCTTCTAATTTGTTAATTTTAATTTAGTATTGGATCTTGGTTTTAGATAATAAAATTATAATTCAGTATTACTCACTCACCAAATTGGATGGCTCCAGTCTGAATTTGGAGCCCCTTCTAAGCGTGTTCCCCAAGCACCTGACGGGTCTTCCCGTCGGTTATTGCAATTTCCAGGCTGCACTGCAGTGGCCTGTGTGCTAGTCTGCACCAAACCCCCGGGCCCAACCCAAGAGAACATTAGTTCCTTGAAGCATTTATTCACATGTCTAGAATGATGTGTGGCACAGAATTGATTTTCAAAGAGCATTTTCTGTGGTTGATAAATCTAACGTGACATCCTTATTTTAAGAAGAAGAAACGTAGACCTTGGAGGTGAAACGTCTTATTTAGGACCACACAACTAGATATCTTCAGACAGTAATAAGAACCCAGACTTCTCATTGCTATTTGTTGCTCTTTCCTTTGTAATATGATTCTTTATGAACCATTGCTCTTTTTTTTAAATACTATGATTCTGTTTTTTTTTTCTTTTGAACATCTACATATGTTCATAAACACGTAAATGTTTTGGTCCAAAACAAGAGATGTAGTGAGTGTGAAAATTGCTGATTTTATCTCAGCAGTCCTATTTGATTTTCCACATCTTCAGGTCTCCTCTGATCCTGCCTCATCTTAGGCAATTTCTTTATATCTGAAACTATTACTTCCCCCTTCTGATCTCACCAGGAGCTCAACTATGACCTTTTATGTGTGCACGATTGGTACATTGTTGTTCGTTAACTCTATAAATTTTCATTGGAATCGGATTCCAATGATGAGTTTCTGTGTAGTATCTGCATTTCTTTTCAACACAAGGAAAAATAAATAGTAGTGGCAAATTAGGCAGAAGGATAAAGGAACAAAAGGTCTTCATCAACGAAATGACTTGCTTATAATTTTAACAGGTCATTATGACAGAAACCATTAGCTGTAGCCCAATATCCAATATACACTTTTAATAATAGACTGCTACCTCTTAGCCAGTCATATGGACATTCAGCCAAAGGCTCCATTTTGCAGTCTCCTTATGAGGGTAGCTCTATGACTAACTTCTAAACAGTGGAATGAAAATGGAAGTGATGCGTACAATATCTGGTTCATTGCCTTAAATAGAAAGAATATGTCCCCATCCTTCTCTCTTTCCCCTTGTGCTGGCTGGAATCCTGGTATGTTAGTGGAAGATGGAGCTCATATTCAACATGAGATAGAGGACGTGTGACAGGGCAGAGTCCCCTGGACCATTTATCTTCCCTTTGTATGAGAGAGAAATGAACCTCTATCTTATCTATGTCACTATTATTTTTGAATTTCTCTGTTACAGCAGGCAAACTGATAGCCTAAGAAATAAAATCTTCATTTAATGCTATTCAATCAGTCTTAATAGATTTGTGGAGTACGAAATAATAAAAATGGAATAAAACATTAATTAAAACCACTGGAACATAAAGTGAAGACATATGATCCATAAATCTACCCCATCTATAAGCTACGAGGAATAGACAGATAATTAGTATTTATACTCTACTGAGCATTTTAATTATCTTTTTTTTTTTTTTGGCAATTAGCTTAGAAGACAAAGTTCTAACAAAGAAGTTTGAAATCCTGTGAGTGACAATCAAACATACCCTGTAAATTAACAAGTGCCTATTCTTATCTCAGTGATCCTGTTTTGCACACATACAGCTTTTATCCCTTATTTCCCACCACCCTTTCACACAGCTCATTGCTCCAGCTCAACTGACTTATTTACAGTTTGACGCAAGAATCGCTTAATATATTGTTGCTGAATCTTTGTCCCTGCTACTAGCACGTAGTAGGCCCAGGGAAGACCACCACTCATATGCAAGCGGAAGAGATCCATGTGTGTGTTGGAGGGAAGGGGGCGGGGATGTGGATCTACTGGAGTGATGATGGCGTGAAGGAAAACGTGCACTTGACCAACACAGGAATAGTTAGTTTGAAATGTACCATTAAGGTGGTGCTTCAGGGAACTGATTTGAAAATCAAGCAGTATAATCCATGATGGTAACAAATGACGTACAACAAACAGTTGACAAAATTCGACATGCACTCATGATTTTTAAAACTCCCTCAGAAAAATAGGAATAGAGAACTTCTTCCATTTGTTGAGTATCTGCAAAAAAATCCATTTGTTCCTATTTGCAGATGAGATGATCATCTACGTGGAAAATCACGAAGAACATACCCAAACCCCCCCCAAAAACCCCACTCTTAGAACTAATAATTTGGATTCAGCAAGGTCGCAAGATACAAGATAACATACAAAACTCAACTGTAATTCTATGTACTAGCAGTACACAGCTGGATGAAACTCACATATTTTTTTCTCACAATCACTCAAAAAAAAGAGAAATACTTAGATGTAAATCTAACACAGTGTATAGAATTGTATGCTGAAAGCCACGATCTAAATAAATCGAGAGATGGGCAATGCCCTTGGATTGGGAGACTCAGCATAGCAAAGATGTCAGTTCTTTCAAAATTAACATATAGTTTTAACCAAAAGTCTATAAAAAAAAATCCCAGCAAGATTATTTGTAGACTTAGACAAGATAATCCTAAAATTCATATGGAAAGTTAAAGGAACTAAAATAGCTAAAACATTTTTGATAAGAAGAACAAAGGGAGAGCAATCAGTCTACCCAAGTCCAGTACTGATTATATAGCTATACTCATCAAGACTATGGAGTATTGGCAAGGGGGAAACACATAGATCAGTGAAACAGAATACAGATCCTAGAAATAGCTCCATGCAAATATGCCCAACTAAGTATTGAGAAAAGTACAAAAGCAATTCATGGATGAAAGATGCCTTTTCAACAAAGGTGTTGGAACAATTGGACACATATAGACAAAAAAAAAAAAAAAAATCCCAATCTAAGCCATACACTTTATATACAAAATAACACAAAATGGATTCCAGTCTCAAACATAAAATAAGAGTTTTAGAATAAACATAGGAAATATTTAGAGAAACATGGGAAATCTTCAAGATCTAGGGCTAGGCAAAGGGTTCTTAGATTTGACGCCAAAGCATGATTTAACACGAAAATCATTATCCCTAAAGATTAATAGATTACTTCATAATTAAAAACTTGCACTCCAAAAAAGGCCTTGTTAAGACGATGAAAAGAGAAGCTACGGTCTGAGAGGAAATAGTTATATACCACATATCTAACAAAAATCTAGTATCGAGAATACATAAAAGGCTTTCCATACTCAACGGTATGTACACAAAAATAAACAATCCAATTAGAAGTTGGGCAACAATGTGAAGAGACTTTTTCCAAACGAGGATATACAGATGGCAAATAAGCACATGTTCATTATCATTAGCCATTGGGGAAATGCAAATTAAAACCACAATGAGATATCACTAAACACCTATCAGAATGGCTAAAATGAAAAAGAGCAACATCACCAAATGCTGGTAAGGATGCAAAGAAACCTGATCAGTCATTCATTGCAGGTGAGAATGTAAAACGGCCTGGCCGCTCCAGAAAATAACTCGGCAGTTTTTTATAAAACTAAACAGGCAACTTCCACATGACCCAGCAATCAAGCTATTGGGGATTTATTCCAGGGAAATTAAAATTTATGTCCATACAAATGCATACAAGTGTTTAGAGCAACTTTATTCATAATAGTAAAAACCTGGATACCACCCAAGTGTCTTTCAACAGGAGAATGGTAAACAAATAGTGGGGAACATCCTTGCCCCCGAATACAATTCAGCAGTGAGAAAGAACAAACTACTGATGCATGGGACAACTTGGATGAATCTCCACATACCTACGCTCAGTGAAGAAAAAGCTAATCCCCAAAGGTTACATACTGTATAATTCCACTTATACAACATTCTTGAAAAGAGAACTGTTCGGTAGTTGCCAGGGTTTAAATTAGGGGTGAGAAGAAAGAAGTGAATGTGTTTATAAAAAGGCCACATGAGGCTCCTTGAAGTGGTAGGAAGGTTCTTGACTGTATCAATGTTAATATCCTGGTTACCACACTGTACTCAAGTTTTGCAGGATGTTACCCTTGGGGGAAACTGGACAAAGGGTACAAGGATCTACCTCTCCGTATTATGTCTTACAACCGCATGTTGGTCTACAATTTTGTCAAAATAAAAAATCATATTAAAAAAATGCAACAGGGTTTCCCTGGTGGCGCAATGGTTGAGAGTCCGCCTGCCGATGCAGGGGACACGGGTTCGGGCCCCGGTCCGGGAAGATCCCACATGCCGTGGAGCGGCTGGGCCTGTGAGCCATGGCCGCTGAGCCTGCGCGTCCAGAGCCTGTGCTCCGCAACGGGAGAGGCCACAACAGTGAGAGGCCCAAGTACCGAAAAAAAAAAAAAAAAAGCAACAGAAAAGACAGCAGTTGGAGGAAACAATGGGCATTTGCTTTAAAAAATATTTGCTCTGTACTGAACTTAAATGTTCTCCAAGTATAAAACTCATTACTATTTGGTGCACTAGGAAGATGAGACTGAAATGGCTTTTACAAGTGAATTATAATACCTAGTTTCCTTCCTGAAATTACCTTCAGGATCCATTGCAGAAGCCATGGATTTTGAAGCTTTTAAGCACAAGATTTTTAAGTGAATTTTACGTCCCTTGATCTTGACAATACCTTTCGCTATTATTTTTTAACTACTGCAAAACAACAAAGGCTAAAATGAAGTCAGTAGGCCCTGTAGTCTTTGCAAGCCACAGGGTTCTTTCCCTGAATGCTGAGCTGCAGTCTTTGTGTCACTGAATGCTGAATGCTGCCTCTGAAACTGATAGAATTCCTCATCATCTTAGATTTAGGAAGGGGGAATACGTCTTGTGCAAAGGAAGTTCGGTCAGGTTCTCACAGTAAGTCAGAATTACTCTTTTTCCTACTAACGAACTTGGGTTATCAATGCTCAGAGAAAGCCTCTTTTCAAACGTTAGCTTAAGAGGTTTTTAGGAATGAAACACTGCTGTTCAACAGGGCTTTCAATTCCCACAGGCAAAGCCCCCAGGAATGGCATTCTGTGTAAGGACGCTTAGAGAGAACAGGGGTGTGAAAAGAGGTCACACTGGCTGCTCCCCTCCCCCAATAGGGCGAGCAGCCTGTTAGTCTGCAAAGAAAGCTTTCTGGTGAGGCTACCATACCTGGCTTTGTTAGGAGAGCAGGATCTGGTGGGCACACAGCACATTTCAACATCCATTTCCAAGTTTTCCTCTCTCTCGTTAAGTAAAAGATTTTCTCTTGCTCTGGGTTACCTGCCTGGAATCCTAAGGCCTCTTAGGAGAAGTTGAAACATCTTGGATGTTGAGAACGAGTACCTGGGCGTTCTTAACTCCTGTTCTCATCAGCACTTCAAGCTTAGCAGATGTACCTGAAGTCTCTAATATGCAAATATGCTTAAACTTCAACCGATGTTTTAAATACGGCTTTGGACTTAGTAGCCCTACACAGGAGTGTCCTCTTGAAATTTCCAGTGACCAGTAGTATCTGATCACTGAGTATGTGATTGTATTCCAACTTTTGGTGCGTCTAATTCGCCTATGTATATTTTGACTTTTTGAAAATATAAATGGAGATGATTAAAAATGATAAACTGAAATTTGAAAATGTTTGGTGATTTGTTCTCGTATTTTTTTAATTTAAAATGCTTCCTGAGTTATGGAAGTATTCTTCAAGAAACATTTCAAATACCTTGTTTTGACAATTAAATTTCAAACCTCAGAATATAACTTGCTCTTCTGTATGTCAATGATCCACAAAACACAAAAACAGAGAGCCTCTAACCGACTAGATTTTGTTTGCCTGTTTCCACATAAAGGTATGGGACCAGCTAGAACGAATTTATTTTAAAAGACTCTTTAAAGCATAAAGAGAAAAAAGGAAAACGAAAAACAATATAAATGAAGAAGTATCACAAAACTACGCTGTATTTTTGGAAGTTAAAAACCCCCTAGACTAAATAATATTGTTGACTAAAACAGAGTTTAAGGACAATTTCTGGAGGGCTTTAGTTTGGTCCTGAGCAGAAATCTATGTCAGGTCACTTCATGTATCTTTCCTTAGAACACAGACCCTTTAACATTTGACTCTAAATATTTTTAAATCGTGGTCTTTTGAAGAAGGGCTCTCCTATTTGACAAGAGGCGGGTACTAATCACATCTAAGGACGTTCCCTATCATGCACACTCACTGAAGGAATAAACTTGAAGGCTCTGTGATCCCACAAAGGCAGGAAAGGAGCCCAACCCCCCAGACGTTATCAGCTTTCGGCTGCAGGCACCCTGCCCTAGAGGTGAGTGGATCTGTTTCCTGGACAACACTGACTGCTGGCTTGGTGCCCAGGGACCTGTGCCAGCTCTGCTGCTGGGGACTCTCCCTCCCCAAGGATGCTCACTCCTGCCTTCCTGTGGGCTCACCACTCAGGACGCCATCCTCACCATCCCGTATCCCCATGAAGCCAGAACACGCAGCCTCCTACCCAGCGCTCCCAGAGCAGAGAGGCTACCTTTTGGCAGAATGCTTTTGAAAGATGCTGTTCTGTGCATTCACAAGAGGGACATGGGAGAAGAAATGCTGCCTGGTGTCCAGTGGTAGCCCTGAGGACTACATTCTCTCTGGGCTGGCTTCTCCCTTCACAGCCCAGCTGCACCTCCCCATCTTCTGACCTTCCCAGATAATCTCACTGTGGCGTGACTCCTTTCTCTTTCTCTGCCATTTTTAGTTTCAGAACCAGAACTACTCATTTCACAATTGTCATCTTGAGATAGGAGACCCTGGGAAATCCTCTTTATGTTGTGCTGGGGAACTTTGACGATATCTGTGACGATTCTTTCTTCATGCAGGAAATAAATGTGACTATTATTCCCAAGCCAGGTACCAGAGGGCTCTGTGAAGCCTCCTCAGAAGATAGATTCATACATGCCATGGATGAAGAATCAATAATGTCTGCAGGATTCCTGCGGCTGGTGGCACAGCTAGTATTTAAAAGTGGGTCTTCTAATGAGAAGATGCTCAATATTGCTAATTATTAGAAAAAGGCACATCAAAACTACAACGAAGCATCAATCCCCTCACACCAGTCAGAATGGCCATCATTAAAAAGTCTACAAATAATAAGTGCTGTAGAGAATGTGGAGAGAAGGGAACCCTCCTACACTGTTGGTAGGAATGTAAAATGGTACAGCCGCTATGGAAAACAGTATGGAGGTTCCTTAAAAAACTAAAACTAGAGTTACCGTACGATCCAGCAATCCCTCTCCTGGGCATATATCTGGAGAAAACTCTAATTCGAAAAGGTGCATGCACCTCGATGTTCACAGCAGAACAATTTCCAATAGCCAAGACTTGGGAGCAATGTTAATGTTCATTGACAGATGAATGGATAAACAAGATGTGAGATGTATATATACACACATATATATAATGGAAAATTACTCATCCATAAAAAAGAATGAAATAATGCCATTTGCAGCAATATGGATGGACTTAGAGATTATCGTATTAAGTGAAGTAAGTCAGACAGAGAAACACACACATCATATGATATCACTTATATGTGGAATCTAAACAAAGGATACAAATGAACTTATTTACAAAAGAGAAATAGACTCACAGACATGTGACTCAACCACAAACTTATGGTTACCAAAGAGGATAGCAGGTTGCAGGTGAGGATAAATTAGGAGTTTGGGATTAACAGGTACACGCTACTATACATAAAATAGGTAAACAACAAGGACCTACTGTTATAGGACAGGGAACTACACTCAATATCTTGTAATGACCTATAAAGGAAAAGAATCTGAAAAAGAATATATATATGTATATCTGAATCACTTTGCTGTACACTTGAAACTAACACAACATGGTAAATTAACTTTACCTCAATAAAAAGTGGGTCTTCTATCCACTATTGCGTAGCTACTTCTCCAAATCATCCAGTTGGCATTAAAAATAAAGCATTCAATGCCATGCCAGGTATATAATAATAGTACAATAAATTATTGTCATGAAAGGAACAAAATAATACCCTGCTCTAAAAAGAATAGTGGCTAGTGTTCTTCCACTATAATTTTTGTGATACGAATTCCTCCGACTCCATCCCATTAGGACACTCACTTGGGTGCCCAGTCACTTCACAGACTTGATGCTGGGGCACAGCTTCCACTGACCAGGCCTTGGAAAGAAGCACATGCCACAGAAGGTATTTAGTGAGCTCCACAGTTACGTTGCCAGCTTACTTTGTGGATAATGCAAGTTTAGCCAAGAAAGAGCAGATTCACATCTGCTTGTCAGTATGTAGTCTGACAGTTGTGCTAAATGTTTGGGATGTTAAGTTTTGAATCAGTCTTTTCTTGAGGAAAAAGAATCTTACGAGTTTATTTGGGGATTTTTTGAAAGAGCATTCCAGGGCCCCAGCATATAAACAGCGAGAGAAGTGACTCAAAAAAACTCCCCTCCAATCAGTCCCCAATCTGTCTCAAATCAAGAGTGAGTCATAACAAGAAGTTATCCTCATGAAATCTACATTTTCCTCCTTTCTTAGGGACTAACAAATCATGACATTGACCGTGAGGCTCAAAGTTCAATATGACTGGCATATGTGTTTCTAAATTTTTCATCTGAAATAATTTCTTCCCATTCAAGCTTTAACTTTAGGAATTTCCTACTTCCCGTTTTATACTTCAAGAATCCCTCCTCTCCCCTCTTCCTACTCACATACGTTTTTTTTATGAGAAGGTAAAATGAGAAGATAAAAGATAAACTATGTTGCTGAGTTGCCCATCATTTTGTAGAATAAGATAACCAACCTCACTGAATAAATGTGTGCCTATATGATGAACTACTTAATTATGACCACCCAAATCAGCTGAGATCAGAGGATAATTATATAGGGCACACCAACATCATCATAAACCTAGCAATTTCTTCCCCAGACTAAGAATAATTAATATTAAATTCTCTTAGGAAAGTCATTGCCCAATTCCTACAGAGAGAAAAACTAAAACCCAAAGAAGAACTAAAACCTCTATGACTTTGCAGGAGGGCACAATCAGGATTTTATTTTTCCACGGGTACCTACTGTCACTTGAAATCTGAACCACCATGAAAGACTGGTCTTTTCTCCTGGATACGAAGAATAAGGTGGTAGAACATGCAGTTTTTCCTATACTACACGTTAAAAAACCTTTAGTTCAAATGTAGAATAAAATCTCAGGACTGTTAAATAGGAGATTTTGCTTTGATGTTTAACAGGAAGTAGATGAAGTTTTAATCTTCAAACCTATTATATGTATTATATCTTAACATATAAAATGGTCATTATTGAGTCCTGCTTTCCAAACTTTTATTAACTTTAATAAAGCCACTTGATACCTCAAATTATCATTAAATGGTCTCTGAATAACTTTTATTTTCACACCTAAAATCAAATATTTTTTTAAACTCCCAAATATCTTGCTAGTTCAAAGTGATTGTAACTCCTTTAAGAATGATTACGAACGGTCATGGCAAAGTGAAGAGTTTATATGCTTATATATACACTCATTTAAAAAAATAGAAATAATCAAGCAGAATGTAGGCTTAAGCTGGACTTATTTATATGGTCTCATTTTCAATGTCATGGGGAAATGGGGGACATAGATAGCATACATGACTTGAGGGCTACAGGAAGAAAACTTACCACTCTTAAAGTAATGTGGTTATTTACAAGCTGATCAATGGCAGGGAGTTTACAGCCAAATGTTTGTGTTCAAGAAACAGGACACCCTGAGTCAACGTAAGCTTACCCAGGGGGTTTGCCCATTTGCACATTTACTAAATCCTAACAATACTCTCAATTCCATGTGTGATGACTCAGTTCCCACAGAGTAACTCTCTTCTGTGCCAGATGGAAACAGTGACTCTGACAAACAAAAACACTTCAGTTATTTCTTCATTAGGCTCGAAATACACCATTGGGTCAGGAATATTGGAATGCTTTTCTACATTCTCCTGACACAGACCTTAACAAAATGGCTTTATTTTTATTTCAAAAGTGGGCATTCCTCTAATCAGGTAGCTTATATATATTTTTTTAACTAATTAATTAATTTATTTTTGGCTGCGTTGGGTCTTCATTGCTGCACGCAGGCTTTCTCTAGTTGCGGCGAGCAGGGGCTACTCTTCATTGCGGTGTGTGGGCTTCTCACTGCGGTGGCTTCTCTTGTCGAGGAGCACGGGCTCTAGGTGCACGGGCTTCAGTAGTTGTGGCGCATGGGCTCAGTAGCTGTGGCTCGCAGGCTCTAGAGCGCAGGCTCAGTAGTTGTGGCACACGGGTTTAGTTGCTCCGTGGCATGTGGGATGTTCCAGGACCAGGGCTCGAACTCGTGTCCCCTGCATTGGCAGGCAGATGCTTAACCACTGCATCACCAGCGAAGCCCTCAGCTATTGTTTAAAGAAGTGGCGAAGACCTTCTGTTGTGATGGTACTTTAAATAATAAAATTAAAATATTTTGTAATATTTTATAAAATAATGACATTTGATCATATATGACCCAGTATAATATTTGAATATAATCATGATTTCTGAATCTAAGTGTTGCTTTAAAAATTTCACTAATAATCCCAGCTGGCACTTCTTTATTAGAATGAAGTTTCTATAAATAGAAATAAATGAAAAACAAAGCCTAAAAACTACAATAAATCAAGAAAAATGACTAATTTGATATTGCTACCTTTAGTATAAAAATTCTGTGAAGCTATTGATTACAGCAACATTTTAGTGATTTTATTGAAATAGCCAAAAAATATTTTGGAATAAATATATAATAATTTGTGAGTTATAGATGCTTTATCTGATTGCTTACTAAATGCCGCTGGTCCATAGCCTAATACTTAGACTTGTGCATTAATAATTATGCTCAGTCATCATTGATATTTTGACGACATGTAAAAGCAATATAAACAATATTTGATATGAGCAATATAAGCAGTATTTACAAGTGTTTTGAGTTTTATGCTTTGAAGGTATATCTTCTGGTAGGAGGATAAATACAATAGAATATAGTTCACTGGACAGTTTGTAAGATGATCGATTTATGACTTTTAAACATTTAGACGTGGTACATGGGCCTCCATCTGCCTTCTTTTTCCATAGCCTGGGAAGATATGTGTGTAAGAATGTATATACACTTACAAAACAGTCATCGTATAGCGTGTCAGTGGATCTATTGTTCTAGTCCATTAGCATCATGGATTTACGAATGACGTAAGGCAAACACGTGATGATATCGGAGAGAAGCGCATAACTGAACCACCATCATTTGAAGGATCGTAAGTCCATAGCCCACATTGACCTCCATGGGAGCCCTGTTCTCAAGGCAGGATCTGACATCAGTCCTGAGAGGTGGTCGTTCTATCAAGCATTGCTCAATAATCCAACTTGGCTTTCATCTGCCCTCTCCAAGTGCTGTCAGCCTCAGCTATTCAGAGACAGACAATGAAATCTAGTGCTTTGGTTTAAATTCTCCATAAATAGTTACACAAACCAATGTTCCATGATAATACTGTAGTTTATAGAGCTTTGCTTAAAAGAAAATTTATTTTGTTCTATTGTCTGGTTGGATTCATTTTGTTCTTTCCCTTTCCAGTTCAGTTACTGGATGTTGATGTATGTCTGGAATTTGCAAGAAAAATAAAATTGCCTTTAAAAATTTTTGCAAAATGGAATAACAGTCTATGATTTGTTTCTATCTTGACATTTCAAAAACAATTAATGTGCCCCATATTTATTGAAGTAGGTTAAATCAAATTTATCTGTAAACACTTATTTGGAAAAATAAGAAAATAAGTTAAGAAAAATGGTTGACTATTTCACCGCAGGACTGTCAGAAATTGTGGGGCTCTAAGGAAGGAATAGGAAATAGAAATTACTTTAGATTTTATCTTTGCATCTCTGTCTACAAATTAACATGAAGAGTTGCACTATGGTTTCCTCGTGTTCAAGCCATCTTCTGAAAAATGTAGAAGATAAGGATGATGACGGATTTCCACGTGAAGTTATTCACTGGTTGTTACTATTGTCCTATTTGCTATCTATGCCATGACTACTTGAGCAAAGGGAATTAGGAAGGCAGGCGACCTTCTTGTGTATCTGTCAGACCACTGGACAGAATTGTCCCAAATCTACTGTCTTGGAGAGAGTAAGGTTTATTGCTTGAGAAGCTTGATTTCTCCAGGTGAAAGAACTTTCAGCTTCCCACTATTCATCACCAAACCAAGTGTCTTCAAAGATACCAAGCGTTGAGGCTATTCTCTTAAATACAGCCTAAGGTCCCCAGGAAAATATTATCATTTTAAATGCTGTGTGAAGTGTAGTTCAATTACCGAGGGTGCACCGTGTGGAGTGATTTTGGACTTTGAAGAAGAGGAAATTGTTTTTACCAATCTGCCAGAGGCCTTAAAAAATCCTACCCTCAGCAGGGCTGTGAGGGGAGGTTTGGAAGAATTAGTACGTAAATGAGCCATCAAAATGTTAATGTGAACAACCTCTTACTTTCTAACAGGATGAGGGAGCATCTAGAAAAGGAGGACAAGGTAGCCAAGCTGACCCAGGTAGGATTGTTCTGGCCAAGGTCTCCAACAAGGATGAGGTGTTTTGAGAGGAATTAGACAAAAGAAGGGCACACAATTTTACTTAGGTTCAACCCTACACACCAGGTGGTTTGGACTAATTAGTATAAAGTAAACAAACTTGGCATCACTCCATCAACTTGTGGACATGTGACATTTTCTTGGCCCAGCAAATTGCTGAGGGAGAAATTCATGAGGAGTGCAAGTAATAGCCTATTGTATTTTATGGCAGAAAATACGTGCTGCAACTCTTCATTCCTGGCTGGGGATGCATTTCTTCTTCGGATGACCCAGCCATGAAGAAAGATTGTTGGGTCTAACACTCCTAAGACCTTTTCCTGACCTTCTGTAGCTTCATTACACCCAAACCAATGATGCTATTTATGTTGTTTAGCCCTGAATGGCTGTCTTTATTATACAATATCTTGGAGGAGTCAAAGATATCCATGTGATTTAAACTTTCTTTCCCTATGTAATTAAAAATCAAATTTCATTATTGTAGTTCCTTTTTCAAATATTTAAGCTTTATTACATAAAATCTATTCACACTATCTTCTACAATAAGAGTATATAAGATAGCCTTATGATAAAGTTACATGTTTTAAAAAGCTATTTTTAGATACTTTATTCTAAGTAGCTATTAAAGTAGAAATGTGAAATAATGAATACTTTTACTTTCAAGATTGAAATGATTTTCTCTAAAGCATATCTGTCTTTCAGATATTTTGTATAGATGTTTCATTTTATAGGATTTTCTGCAAAATACATAAACATTAAATTTTAAATAAGATTTTAGAATTCCAGTGTTCTAATATTTCCCTAGAAAACAAGATGTAATTCCAGATAAGTTTCAATACAGCAGAGTCTGTTTTTTACCCCAAACACACAATAAAGCCTCCTGCTCTTTTCCGCAAGAGGCACTTGTTATGGCTGAATTGCGTCCCCCGCTAAATTCATATGTTGAAGTCCCAACACCCCAGGGCCTCAGCATGTGACTGTATTTGAAGACAGGGCCTTTCGAGAGGTGATTAAGTTAAAATGAGGTTTTTATGACTAGTGTCCTTATAAGTAGAGGAAATCAGGACAGAGACACCCACAGAGGGAAGATCGTGTGAGGACACAGTGAGAGGGCGGCCGTCTGAGCCAAGGAGAGAGGCCTCTGAAGGCACCAACCCTGCCCACACCTTGATCTTGGACTTCCAGCCTCCAGAACTCTGAGAACACAGATGTCTGTGGTTTAAGCCCCCCAGTCTGCCGTATTTTGTTATGGCAGCCCGAGCAGACTAATACAGCACTAGACATACTGTGAGCAATGCTGACGCTGTTATTATTTTGTTTTTCACTTTTCTGGATTGATGACTCCCATATCCAGCATCTTTATCTTATCTTTATCTAGTTTATATGTACCTGAACTTGTTCAGTTTCCTCACTTCAGTTTGCTGAAATTCTTATGCAGGAACACAGTGGAAGAAAGGACTCTAGACGAACAAGCTTTATTCCTAGATTCCTCATGTTTAAGGGCAAGAATTCAGAATTAGAGAATACTGCTTATACCGTCTCCTTTGAGCTTCACTAGTTGCTGCTGGCTCCTGACAAATCTACTAACAAAGGTATGATGTAGTCGGTGAAGCCACGGCAACACACACACGCACACGCATACACACACACACACACACCCCTCTTTTCCCCATACGTTATTGCCTTCATTATATTCTATTCCTATCACGCTTGTGGGAAAAAATTAAGTTAACAGATATTGTCATGTTTTCTCCCATTCAATGTGATTACATCACCTCATCACACCCATTACAGACAGGCTGAGGCATTCTAGGCATTTTTGTTGAAATACAGTTAACTGACCTAAAGTGGGTATTACATATCAGAGGAGTCTATGTCCAGTAGTTCAGATACCTCCAAGCGTGATTAATTAATAGAGAAAAGTAAGTCATTCTACAGCTAATTAAAATTTAGTCTAAAACATCATTCTCGGAATCCTTCTTTAAGGGACAGAGTAAATAACTATTCTCCATAATGACAGCTAAACACAGAGGCGTCGCGTGCAGCAGGTTTTAAGGGTGTTGAGAATGTTGAAGTATAACGTGGCGCTTGTGTTTGCTGATTCAGCATCGCTCAGGGGTAGCAGAGACAGAAACTAAGGGAGAGGCAGGTACCCAAGATAAATTCCGCGAGATCCCGGAGGCAGAGCTGAGGCTGGCAGATGGACCATTAACAGAAATCTGGTAGGAAGCACTAAGAACCTGTCAAGGACGTTCCAAAGCAGCATCCAGGAAGCAGGCTTCCATCTAACCCTGGGGGCTGCCGGGAGTGTAAGTCCCATTGAATGGCTTCCCCTTGGCCACTGCTGTCTGTATTGGGCTATCCCATTACACAGCGGCTTCACCTGGCAGCATCTTTAAGGCATTATGCCCACAAATCTAAACTTTATTTTCTATCCAATTACTCAATTACTTGTTAATTTGGGTTACTAAATTACTCTGAATCTTTTTTTTTAAGGTCAAAGCCTTCCACTCCGTACATGCTATAACAGTGGTAGCACGGGACCTATTCTTATATGAGGATGCCCCTGCCATCTTAGTGAGGCTTGTTTTATGGAAAATGACATCTTTTTTTTTTTTTTTTTTTTTTTTTTTT
>NW_020173037.1:4034232-4088145 GCF_003031525.2 Neophocaena asiaeorientalis asiaeorientalis | reverse complement strand
TAGTGAGTTTTTTTTTAGTGAAAAAAATATTGTTTTTTTTTTTTTTTTTTTTTTTTTTTTTGCCGTATGCAGGCCTCTCACTGTTGTGGCTTCTCCCGTTGCGGAGCACAGGCTCCGGACGCGCAGGCTCAGCGACCATGGCTCACGGGCCCAGCCGCTCCGCGGCATGTGGGATCTTACCAGACCGGGGCGCGAAACCGCGTCCCCTGCATCGGCAGGCGGACTCTCAACCACTGCGCCACTAGGGAAGTCCGACATCATTTCTTACTGCTTGCTCTATTAACAACTGCTTCTCTTAAGGTCTATCGCCACCTAAACACCTCTGTGACCAACTCTCTCCCCTGTTCCCTGCCACCACTACGCTTACACATAGACAGCAGACTCTTAGTTTACATCTCTTTCTTGGGAAACTAGATATACAAATGGACGATGGCCAAAGGACATATATAAAAATAGAACTTTGACCCATAACCTGCAGCAACCTGCCCAGGAAACCAATCCCTTACCTACGATAAACAGCCCAGAATGCCAGCATCTGGAAGTCAGACTGGTAGGAAGTCAGACCAATATCTCTAGTGACAATCCAGGAAGCTAGACAATAACTTCTGTAACAGTCAGCCCAAAATGGCGAGGATGTGCTTAATGACTGACAGTTTCCCTAATGTCTGTCCCTGCTTCCAACTTACGATGAACCAGAGAGAGCCAGATATGCTCCCTTACCGATTCTGCATCCCCTGCTTCTATTCAGCCCACTTACAGCTTCCCCAGGCCAACTGTCTCCACTCAGCATGCACGCATCTGAAGCCTTTCCCTTTTTCGCACCGGGAAGCTTTGCCACTCCTCCCTGGGCCTTTGAGTCTCTGCCAAAATGCCAGTAACATGGCAGACCCCCTGTACTCAGCTCAGAATAGTGTTTGCTTTTCTCATTTGGTTGGTCTTCATTTAGTTTTACAATCTTTTCCTTCCCTGACTTTTCTCTTTATTGTTACTTTTTGGAGTCCTTGAAACAAAAACAAGTCATCAAAGATATGTGTCCTCAGCCTTGCCTTCCATGATTTTATTTCTCTGTAGGCTCAACATTTACTTTATTTAGCGACAGGTGCTACTGTCTTTCGGCTTTCCGATGCCCTCGTTCCCTTAGCTTTATATTAATTAATGATTAACTTTGACATATTATGCTTTTTCGAACTAGGAAGCAAGCAGTGGAGAAGGAACGGGGGCTTCACAGGTGACGAATACAGGACCTGATGACTTTCTCTCTAGGAGCGGGTGAGGAAGAAGAGTTAGAAGCCAAAGACGACTGTGATATTTTGAAGACCAATGATGGGAATATGGTCTTGCTTATAAAAGCAAAAGTGGCAGTGTGACGGAAGGGGCTTGTAGCAGAGAATTCTAGCTGTCCATCGAAATGAATGCTCTACACTCCTCTTGAGCACAAAAACAGGACCCATGTCCCAGACCCGTTGCTCTCAGGTCTGGCCAGAGGACAGTGTTCTGGCCTATGGTGTTCAGCAGAAATGCTGCTCTGGGACAGAGCCTTTAAGGCCAAGGTCTACTTCCTCTTCACTGCCTTCTCTTGGCCAAGATGGCCATGGGCAGAGTGGCCTAGAAGCCATGTGTTGAAGATGGAATCAACGACCTTGGGAAGAGAGCCATCAGCAAAACGGAGCAGCTCTCCTGGTCAATTAGCTGTTCCAGACTCTAACACTCTGAATAATTTGGGGACATCTGGTTAAAGCAGTTTAGCCTATATTTTCTAATGTAGGTAAACTTGAATCATATATTCTCAGGGGACTATAATTAAACCGAAACCACATTACTTGAACCTGCAATGCTCTAGGTGTTATGTGAGACCCCAGGAGTATAAACATGGATAACACATGGTGCTCACAGCGGAATGATCAGATAGACAAGCAATACAGCACGATCAACAACCCGGCCAAGTGGGTCTGAAGCACTGAGGCTGTTCACGCAGGGAATACCTAACTCTTCCTGCCGGAGTGGAGAGGGCTCCAAGATTGGAAGCATAGGCGCCGCCACTTGAAGGATGACTGGAAGGCTGTCCAGTGGCCAGATCTCAGCAGAGGCAAAAACAGAAGATGGGGAAAGCAAAAGGGGGATGAGTGATAAGCCGCAGCTTGGCAGGGCACAGAGCAGGGACCACACAGAGGCCAGGTGGAATTTAGAGGGGGTTTAATCTGACATTCGTCTGATGGACGAACCTTCTCTACAGCCTCCCAGCCATGGGGCCCGATCCTTCTAGAATAACTAGAGTCCCGGGAACTCACAGCTTGAAGAAGGGGTCCATTCTTTGAAGAACACGCCTCAATGTAGGATATTTCTGTTTATACTGAGTTAAAGGAAGGTGCTGGTGACATAGTTAAACTGATTAATTCATGTTTGGCCGATTGTTAAAAATAAAAGGTAAAGATAATGACAGCAATGCGACTCTCAAATAACACCTCCAGGAACGCAGCGCAATGGTACCAACGACTCAGCACAGGGACCCTCTTTATGCCTTATAAGTTCAGAACTTACTTACTGACATTTCTATCATGATGGGTCTCCAGGTTCACTCAGTTACCAACTACATGGGGTCCCTGAGCACAACTGTCAGCAGGAAAAGTGCAAAACCCGCAATGGACAGAGCATCCAAGTTCCAGATTCCAGGACTCCTTTGGGCTTTTGCCAGTTCGGTCTGTTCTTCAGGCAGCTGTGAAGATGTAGGTTCTTGAGGTCAGTGGGAGCTCGGATAGGCTCCTGCCCTTGTAAAGGCCAGCTCCCCCATACCTGGCTCCCAGCCTGATTCTCATTAACCAGGACGTGACCTTGGATGGTGGCTCTCATTCTAATCCCTCCTACCCTCGTTCTTTCTCTGTCCACTAACGTACGCAGCCTTCTGGGAACATCACATGCATCCAGAAGTACTTTTCTGTCCTGGAGGCTAAAGCTGAGGGCTTTGGAGCCAGACTGGTGATTTCAGATTAAACGGTCCCTGAACTGTGCTAAGGGTTTAGTGATCGTGAACAGATTATAGGAGGTGAAGTATTGTTGATGTTTGCTTCTCGCAACCATATGCCATAGCATCTCATTTATTCTATAGCCTAACTGCTCTCATCAAGGTGCAGAACCAGAAGGGAGACCGAACAAATGACTAAAAGCCTGAGAGCAGCCAGAATACACGATGTTTCTTTCAAAAATGCATTACTTTGTTCCGAGCAAGTTCACCTGGACTTCATTCAGAGATCATTTACTCTCACTAACACACAATCCTAACTGTTCTGATTCCTGCCAGTCTGACGCCACTCAGAAAGGGACCGGAGCCCCAAAATTATCACGTGAAAACAAAACGAAATGTGGGCTACGCAACCCTCCTAAGTAGTCAAGGAAAGTTTTCAGGAACCTTCTGTTCTGTGGAGCCTACGCCGCACACATTAGCAAAGTTCATCCAAAGTGACTAAGACAAATAGAGGGACTTTGGCTATTTCTCCATGTATCTGGAAAGTTATTCATGGAGAATACCTATTCTCTGACGGCTGCATGAACGGTCTGAGCCTCTATTTCCTCGTCTATAAAGTGGAGGTAAAAATCGTGCCACTCACAAGGTCAGTGCGAGGTTCGCGACTTCATGCTGGTGGAAACAATGAGCACGGTCTTGGCACGTTGTAAATGCTCAGCAGTTGCTGGTGTCGCTATTGTCGTTGGAGTTATTATTACTGATTGTCGCAGGTGTGACTATTGCCTCCCTGATTAGATCATCTCCTTTTTGGAAGGCAGGGACCATATACTAAAAATTCTTTTTATTTCCTCTACCACTTGGGACAGGGCCTTGCTTTTGGTACCTATGTAGTAAATATCTGTCGACTGAGGAAACCCGGGTACGTAACACAGTAATTTACATACCGAGTATTAAACTATTTATCACAGCACCGTTAAAAGTATCCATGTCATTTGCATCGGTCCTTCCTTTATGTGCTAAACGTCTTCAACATTTTACCTGGAGGCTACCATGGCTATGGGTACGCTTATTTACTGTGAAGACAGAAATACATTCCTTTAAAAATTATTATCTTGTAAAGTTCTCCTCTGCTAGATCTCAATTGCAGTGCTGAAAGTATGACATACTTTCCTTTCTCAAGATGAAAATGAATGACTCTAATTTATGGAGAATCTTGTTACTCTGCCTATTTATTTTAATCTTGAGAAGGTAAGAGGATAATGTACTCATGATGGCAAAATCAATAGTCTTGTGTACTGTTCCAACAACGAATTTTCATAATTGTATATTATCCATTAGTTGATGGGATGAACATGTGAGATAGGGCAAAGCCAAACTGCACTGCTTTTTTTTTTTTTTTTCTCATTTCCACATGTTTCTTTACCTCTTCTTTTGTTCCTCAGCTCAGATGTTTTTTTCTAAATCAAGATCATTCAAAAGAGAAATAAAGTTGTCTCCATTTATACATAACTACAAAGTATCCCGCAAACGTTTGCTCGCTTTCTTTCTTTTTTTTGAATTTATCAAGTTAGTCGATGTAATTCTCCATGGGTCACAATCGCTAAGAACCAAACAACATAATGAAAAGTGGAATAAACCAGCCAAGTTTATAGTTACCCTGATTTAGAAAAAAATTCACAAATAAAATGTAACTTTCCAAACAAATTCTTACAATCATCATGATCGCACTAGATTTTACTCTAATTTACAAAAAAAAAAAAATGGTTAGACAATCACATAGTGTCAAATCTTCAACACAGTGGATTCCACTTGGTTAAGAAAAAAAAATAAAACAAGTAGTTCTTAAATTTTCTTTGCTCTCTATAGCAAATGCTATAGAAAATTAAAGTTTTGCTTCCAAAAATATGTTTCCATGTGGTTGTGGTGTTGCCAACTGGTGCTATTAGGGCCAGAAGCACCGAAGGCATGAGAAATTTAACCACTGAAGTGTCATTTTCCATAAAAACTAAAAATTCCCTTAAAAGTCTGGAGTGAGGTCCTCTGCTGGGTGCGTTAGTCATTTTAAATTAAATGTGGAATAAAAGCTACAAAAAGTATGAGTTCTTTTAAGATAAAATGTTGTGTCGCTGAAGTTGCGGGCTCCTGTGCCTACAAAAGCAGCCTCAATGCAATGTTTCAACAAACATGTCCTGCGACCCCTCTTCGTGCAGAACACATACCCTGACATGCGGGAGGAATCATGCCACCTGAAGCACAGACTCTTAAGTGAGTCCGGCCTCCCAAGTTCAGAAAGTGATGAAAGGATTGTCTTTTGTGAGCTGTTAAATTATTATAGTTTCATTATAAAATGAAACACTTTTAGAAAACCAGGAAACAATAGACGAAAGAGGTAAAAATTCATCTGTCTGCCACACTATCGCAACCCTTGTTAACATGTCGGTTACAGTTTAATGCCTGAAATCTCTTAGTTAAGCTGTAGCTAACTTTATATATGTATGTATGTATGTATCTATTTATCAAGAGCAAGAAATACGTTCTGTTTACTAAGCCACCTCGCTTTGGGAATCGTTTGTTTCAGCAGCTGGCATGCATTCCGCTAACCAAGAAGGTTTCTGCATCCCAGACAGTTGTTTAAGTTTTTCTGGGTCTCGTTTCAACTGTAAAGAGAGAATGATGATACACACCTGTTCTACAGGATTGTTGGGAAAAGAAAAGTCTATGTAATATGCAGATGTGCTATGTAGCCTGTACAGCGTCACAGAGACGTTACTTACTGCATTATCTCCTTGTGTGCTCGAATTTTATCTATTTTATTTGTCAATAAAATAGACCTGATAGACCCCAGATGCCTGCTGTATAGTAACCCACGTGTCTTTATTCTCTAGTTGAAGCAACCCCGGTTACTCTGTATTCTTGTCTGAGCCTCTGCCTTAGCCCTCCTGCCCCTCGGCCCCTCTCCCTTCTCCTCCCTAAGCGTTCTCAGGCTCTGGTCGTACTAAAACCTGCAAGCACTTGCCTCCCACCCCCATCAAAGTTGTCCCCCTTCCTCTGTTCCAGCAGCTATTGAAATATCACCTCCTCTTTGACATCTTCCCTGCTAATAGGAGAAGAGGTAGCAAATGTCCGTAGACACCATTGCTAGTGCAAATCCCATCATTCCTCTTTCTCAGCCACTACTGCACACACAACGCACAGTTTATCCCACAGGTGCGTGGAGCTGATGATATTCAGACGTGAGGTTAACTTTTTATCTGTGCTTTCTACCCAGCTTGAGCAACCCAGAGAAAGAGGCCGTGTCTCTCTAAGTGGATCAAATCGGCCCAGGGCAGGGAGGGGCTGGGAGGGCAGGCGGGGTGGGAGTAGCAGATGATTGGGCTCTTCTGGCGAGGGCTCTGACAGAGAATTTCACTTCCCTGATCCTTTAACAGCAACATGTAGCGCGTCATCCAGAAAGTCACACAACCTTTCATTTCTGATCTTGCATTCGAGCAAATTGCTCTTCCCTCTCTATACACACCCTGTATTTGATACCAGTTGAGGCTGACGCTGGTCTTCAACTTTCTCAAGGCTGTATTGAATTTCTATCTTCTTCTGAAAGGCCCACACACTCCTCCTTTCTTGGCGAGCTACCATTAGTAAGTGTCACGGGCATTCTTTCTGCTCTGTTATCCTGCTCGTGGGAGATCTGTGGCCGCCCTGCCTGTGGACCTTTAAGTCAGGCCTGTCCAGAGTCTGGGATGCACTGGTGGGTAGCGAGGCGCTCGGGAAAGGCAGGCCACTTGAGACACTTGCTCTGTCCCTGTCTCCCACCTTCACTCCTGACTACACACCCAGCTCCTGGTCGGCTTTGTCTCGCGACTGCCCCCATGGCTGCCTCCCCATCCAACCAACCATTACACAAGTCATTTTCAATTTCTCGCTCTCAGCTTGAACGTGGCTCTACACCTCTCTCACTATATTCCCTCCTTCCCTCTTTGGGTGACTCATTCCATCCTCAAACCCAGCTCTGGCCTCCGGGATCCCACTGCTGCAGGGCCAGCTGCTGGATGGTGCCCTTGGACAGCGTAAGAGAACTGGGCCTCTGAAAGAGTTCGCTCTACCTCTAAATAGCTGCTTCTAAACACTGAGCTCAGCCCCGAAACAGGCACACATCTCATGCATGTTTGGAAGCAACTGCAGATCTCACTGGCCGGTCCAGTGCAGGCACTCAGCAGAGATGACCATCGGCCAGTGTCTGTGCGATGCTTGGTCTCGCTGCTCTGAATACTTTCCCTACGTGGGTCCCATAATTGACAGGCTCACCAGGACTGAAGCTCTGGAACAGAGCGCCTCTGCCTGTGCTGTAGCTCTACTGCTGCAGTGCCCAGTGCTTGGTGGGAGAAGGGTGGACACTGGCCGAGAGTAGAAGGAACAACAGGTGTCCACGGGGAATGCAAACAGAGCAGCCAAAGAAAGGCTCCAAAGTGCTAAGTTAAGACAATACAGTGGACGGAATTCTGGGAAACAATGCAGCAGGCAGAACCGTTTGGCTGGCTGCTAGCTGAAGACACTTTATTTTGGAAAGAGTTTAGGATTCTTTACATATATCACCAGGTCTTAAAACTGTGTCTTTAGAGGCAAGTAAAAACTATGTATGTTATATATGTGTGTGTATATGTGTGTGTATTTATGTGTACATGTGTGTATGTGTGTATACATGCGTGTATGTGTGTACATATGTATATATGTGTGTATACTTATATTCCGTCTATATTTTGTATAGACAGAAAAAATCATACACACAGGAGGAGTGATGAATAAGGATCACCCATGCACTGCAATTCACACACCAGTTAATTGCTTTTGTAAGAGTTTCTGCCTTGACGACGCTTGTAGACCATGAAGATCTTCCCTTTTCATGTTTCCTAGTCAAATCTCATGTAAATTTAAACAAAGTTTCATATGCTATGAAATTGCATCTGAAACCTTGACTTTAACAATTTACCTTAAACACAGCTAAACACAGCGGTAAATAAATACACAGATGGTTCTAATTACCCCGCAGATATAAGCCAAGGGCCGTTTGTCTACCCACTTATTTATTCATCCATCATATACTGACTGAGGGCCTCTATGTTTGGGGCCCAGTTCTAGGCACTGGGGAACACAAGGGTGAAAAAGAAAGAGCTTCCAGCCAGAAGAACAGCAGGTGCAAAGGTCCCAAGGCAGAGCAAGCCTTGGAACAGGAGGCCAGAGGCATAGGACTGAGATGAGCAAGGAAGTCAGGAGGCAGACCCTGCGAGGTCTAGAAGGAACGTGCCTCGGCCATAGCACCTGTTCTGGATGGAGAAATGTAGCCTGTCTTACAAAACAACTCATGCATGGAGGCTGCTCTGGCCTTCAACACACTGATAATTATTATTTTCTTAATTTCTTTTTTAAAATTCTATTGGAGTACGGTTGATTTACAATGTTGTGTTAGTTTCTGCTGTACAGCAAAGTGAATCAGTTCTACATACACACATATCCACCCTGTTTTAGATTCTTTTCCCATAGAGTACTGAGTAGAGTTCCCTGTGCTATACAGTAGGTCCTTATTAGTTCTCTATTTTATATATAGTAGTGTGTATATGTGAATCCCAGTCTCCCAACTTATCCCTCACCCTCCTTTCCCCCCTGGTAACTGTAAGTTTGTTTTCTACATCTGTAACTCTATTACTGAGTGAGGTAAGTCAGACAAAGACAAACATCATATGGTATCGTTTATATGTGGAATCTAAAATAAGGTGCAAATGAACTTATTTCAATCAAGAAAATGAGAAGTGGCCCTGATGGACCTTTGCACATTTCTGCTTGATGATGGCTCTCACTCAGACGTCCATGACAGCTGAGCCCTGCATTTCAGTCTGTACGAGAACAGACATGGATTCTCAAATGTGGCGTCTCCGTTAAGTAACTAGCAGCCTAGGCTAAGTAACTCAACAAAGTACCGAGTGATGGTTTGGAAGGTGAGAGAGACACTCCCGATTTGAAATGCATTTATAGCACAATTCAATGGAGAATGGTGAGGATTATTGAGAGAATCTCTGTAAACTGCTTTGCCATCTTTGGGTGAGAAGGTGTTATATAAATAGCATTATGGTGATTACTTTAAATATACATTATTTACATTTGAATACAGTTCCATCCTCAAGATCATAATGATCTATTTTTGTATTTGTTTCTGCCTTTATCCCTAGCAAAGCGTACCTGCTTACTCGATCTGGCTGATCCTACAAAGAACAGGGGAGGGATTAAGAAGAACAGCGTCAGGTCAGGCAAAGGAGACAAGGCGCGGAGAACAGCCCTCAGCATCACCCTATGATGGGCTATATTTCCTGCAAAGATAAGAACCACAGTATCGCCCACCCCGTGTGTTCTGCTTACAGCGGCCCAGTGACACTCCCCTCATTGCACCTTGTACCACTGAAGGAATGAAAGCAGGAAAACAACATAAATAAATTTTAGTTTAAAGAGATCATTTCAGGGTTAGGATGAACGGAAGGGGTGAGATTGAAGGCAGGAGGACCAATGGGGAGAGAAAGCAGGAAGAGCAGGGGTGGCCAGAGGACAGACTGACGTAAGGGGAAGAGGTGGTGCAGGGCTTAGAGGCTGACTCTGTGGGGCATGTGTGGGAAAGGAGAAACCTAGGAAGGCACCTCCCACTTTCTGGGTTTCTACTCTGGCGAGAAAGGAGTTAATCTCATTGGGCTCTAGCTCCTTAGACCACAGTGATCCCAAATACTTTGTGCCTCCGCCTGGTCCATTCGGTACCCCCTTGCCCATGGCAGCTTCCTTGATCCCATATCCTTGCAAGTGTGCACTTTGAAATCGGACAGAGCTGGATGCTAATACCACTGTCTTAGCTCAGGCCGCTATAACAAATACACTGGGCAGCTTAAACAACAGACATCTATCTCTCATTGTTCTGGAGGCTGAGAAGTCCAAGAGCAAGGTGCCAGCTGATTGGGCTTCTGGCAGGACTCTCCTCCTGGCTTGCAGACAGCCGCCTTCTAGTTGTGTGCTCAGATGGTCATTGCGTGCTCTCCGAGAGAGAAAGCTCCGGTCTCTCTTCCTTCCTTACAAGGAAACTAATCCCATTATAACGGCTCCACCCTCATGACTTCACCTAAACCCAACCACCTCCTAACACCATCACATTGGGTGTTAAGGCTTCACCATATGAATTTGCGGACACACACGCACATACATTCAGTCCATAACAACTCATTAACTATCAGTATTTAGTCTTAGGCAAGTATCAGACCTCTCAGAGCCTGTTTCCCCAAGCATTTCATGGGAAAATAATATCTCCCTCACATATTTGTTGACTGTATTAATTTTGGCAATGTATATGAAAGGCTTGTTCTGAGACGTTGTTTAATAAATGTCAGTGCCATTCTACTTAACATATTTCATTAATGAATTAAGTTATTTATCAACATCCTGCCTATTTATTAATGTTCAGAAAATATTTACATGTACGTTCCGCATTAATACTACACAAAGTCAAACCCATTTTAAAACTTATCTAAGGCAGTTTTCAGATGAAATCTGGGAAATGTTTGTTCTGACCTTGTTCATCAAAGTTCCCCAACTTATTGCTCCTATGATCTTTCATTTTATTAAAACTAATAAACTCTCTTCCAGGACATGGATAGAGATTGATCACAATCTAACAGGAGATTCTCTGTATGAGTATATATTTTTTAAGCCAAGTCTTCTATTCTTCAGTGGAGAGAGCTTAATATCACCAGCAGTATCCCATATTCCAAAAGAGTGACCCTTTAGCCTATTAACGATCAAAGCCGATTTTTAAATTCCTGGCATTTTCTGGCCCCCCTATGGAGAGTCAATGTGATATTTACAGAAGGAAATCTGCTCCGGCTGCCTGTTTCCAAATCCCCATTTGTCTCAAGCCAATTTTATTTTCAAAGAAAACTTCTAGCTTTCTTTTGCGTGTTTTGCATGAGCCTAGAGAACAAATTTAAAAGGTTGCCAAAGGCCACCTTCCATCAGTTTTGAAAACCCTGACAGTTTTGTTTCTATTACTCCTCAGAAAATGAAGGGTTGGCTTGGGTGCAAAGGAATTCACAATAGAAGCCCTTATTGCTCCAATCTTGCTGGAGCAATACTCATACCTGTGGAAGGAAAACAATTTCCTGAGCATGGTAGAAAGAAGCAAAACCTGTAAAATGTCCCTGACCTTACAAAACATATTTTAAGTTAGTTTGAGATGTGGAGCATTAGAGCTGGTTAGACCTATAGTCTATGGTTAGACCTAGAATAATAGATCTTTGGAGACCTTTGAGGTCGTCTGGACGGACCCACTCATTCTCCAGGGAAGGAAACTTAGTTCTGGAGAAATTCAATGCTTTCCCAAAGTCCCATGAAGTAATGGCCAGGATTAGAACCCTGACTCTAGTTCCTGACTCTAGTCTTCTATCCTTTCCACTGTATCTTTTCTTTCCTCTCCTTTTTTCCCTTCGATAGAATATGGTTTCCCTGAAGTCTCACTTCCCTGGGCATAATGATAGAAAGACTAAAGAGTCTTTTCATACCTTTCAGAAAAATAAATTTAATACATCTAAGGCAAAACAGACCCATATTACTTACTAGTTTAATTGAGGTCACAACAGGTGATGGAATAGAAATAAAACACCACAAAGACTTTTAGGAGCAAATTGTAAAAGAGGGAAGGTAGCCTGATTAGCTGGAGAATGTAGGTTCTGTGGAATAGGTGGGCTGAAGAGCGGACAGTCATAGGGGAGACAATATGGATGTATTTGTCCACCTATTCTGCAAGGATTCACTGAACACCAACCATGGCGGCTCACACTGTAGTGGGGGAGATGGAAAGCAAGCAAGGTAAATGAGTAAACACCAAGGATCCCAGATCTTGATAAGTGCGATGTAGGACACAGAAAGAGGGAAGAACAACGGAAGTTTCCTCCATCGGCTGAGCAGGTGTGTGTGCATGTGTGTTGCTGGGAATTGTAGACAGGACGGCTAGGGCACCCCTCACGGAGATGCTATTTGAAAAACATTGGAAGAGAATTAGGTTAATTAAGTTTAATAAGAATTTCTCATTTCTGAGTGTAATACAGTGTGTTAGAATTCAGAACCATTAATTGGTATAAACCTTCAAATTCTACACTAAAAAGTGCCATAAGAATGACCAGATAGGCAGATCAATAGAGCTAATAATTCCCATCATTATAGTGCAAGAGTCTTGATAGAAATAAATCAGGTCCCTCAACCGTCTCATTGTGTTTCAGCCTCACGCACATCAAGAGAGGGTCCTCACGCACCCAAGGCCGCTGTGCTTCCTGGGAGCACAGGGGTGTCTGAGGGTCTCAGGAAGGCAGGAGGGGTGGGGCTTGCTGTCAGGTGCACCTGAGAACTGCCCCTACCCCCAGCTGCTCTAAGAGCTTTGTAACCCTGGACAGACGTCATTCATTCTCTGCACCTGGGCGTCCTCATCCACGACAGAGGAATAAGGAATAAATCAATTAATATAATATTAGTAGCTGTCATTTATATAGTGTTTATTAAATGCCACACCCAATGTTAATTCCTTCCCTACGTTATCTAGTTTAATGCTCGTGATTAAAGCAGGTATTATCATCACCATCTTACAAACACGGAACCCAAGCGTTAGAAGGTTAAAGAATTTCTCAACAAGGACCTGAACCCAGAATCATGGGCCTGAAGCCCCAGGTGAGCTCATCACTGGGCTGCATCCCCTGCCCGGGGGTCCCTCTGAGGATGCAGGGGATTGACCCACACCAACTTCACCTTCTCACACCTCGTGCACTGAGTTGTGGGATATGGCAGCTCAAAGAATCTCAGGCGTTTTTCCAGTGTGGCAGTGTCCCTGTGAGCAGACTGCACCATGCTGGCTGAACCACCCCCCTCCTGGAGGCCGGCGAGCACCTGCCACTATAAAAGGAGCTATTAGCCCGGCCATGCACGTCAGATGACCCGCTCTGCTGGCATATGTACAGTTTACGCCAACAGAGTGATGTTTGGGCTCAGAGAGTGAATCAATGCTCTATTTGTTCAATGTTTGCGACACTTCTCTGTGATCTAGAAAAATAATAGAAGTAAAGACTAGAAAGGTCTGCATGGACCCAAAAACTTGCCTGTCAAATCCCGAAGGACAAGGGCCAGGAGAGATAAATCCCCCGAACTTCAGCTAAAAGCAAACATGCTGATAAGGGAGATGCCAGTAGAAGGGGCTCCCGCACCAGAAGGTGGAGAAGAGGTGGGAGAGGAGAAGCGGTGGGTGAGAAAGGAGGAGGTGGGCTCCAGAGTGAGGACCAAGGATGAAAGGGTGTGGAGAACTTTCCCCGTAAGGCACCACCTTCTTCCCCCACTGCCAGCACTGCAGCTGCAGGACAGCCCAGTACGACCCTCCCACTGAGCCTGGGACCTGGGGTCCCTCAGGCAAATCTCCTTGTGCTGCCAGGAATCTACGGAAAGGATATCAGCGCTTTTAGGCAAGGGTCTATCCACCACAGTCCATCCCTTTCCCAGAAGATACAGGGCACTGAGGGGACATGTACATGTGCATGTAGCATGTACGAGCCCCCTGTGTGAAGGGCCTTTTTAAAGGTGTACTTCTCCCTAAGTAGAATAGGGAGAAACTTATCTCTTTTTGTCCCCAGTAAAGGCAAAGAGTGTTTAAGGGGATTTCTTCCCGGGTAAAAATGATAGTAATTGAATTTTATTAGAATGGAGCATCTTGCCCCAGCAAAGTAACGATCAGGGGCTGCCCCCCTGGTCCAGCCTGCTACTCTCAGCAGGGAGGTGGCGCCTCTGAGGTCAGCCCACCCAGGGCCACACCAGCACCAGGACAGCCCAGGGGGTCAAGGTCTCCAGTGAGGGCTGCAAGCAGGACAGGTAACACCGGAGGTTCCTTGTGTGCTGTGACTGTGTCTTTCCACCGTATCCTGAAATTTCAGTCTCATTGTGACGAAGACATTCAATTGACCATCTGGCCAACAGCAGGCTGTGTCCTTAAATTTGGGCAGGTCCTAAAAGCAATCTGTCTTGCCTTGGCTTGCCCCACTCCCTGGTGGCTGCCCAGTCCCTCAGCTGTAGAGTGTGTGATTTATAGGCGACAGCAAGGAAGTGACAAGTACTGTAAAGCCCATTCTCCAGGGGAGTGCAGATTTAGACCATCAAAATGATAATAAAATACAGGGAATTCCTGGGTGGTCCAGTGGTTAAGACTCTGCGCTTTCACTGCCTAGGGCCCGGGTTCAATCCCTGGTTGAGAAACTAAGATCCCACCAGCCAAGCGGCGGCCGGCCAGAAAAAAATAAAAAAGATAATAAAAAAACCCAAAAGATTATTAAGGAACTATTCCATTAAGATTGGTATTAATTAAATAAATAATAGAGCTCATTTTAATAATAATGATGATGATTCCACAATATGGAGTTGACTCATTACCAGACCTTGGGCTAAGGGCTTTTCCCCGTGTTTTCTTGATTTCACATCTCTGAGGGGAAGGTGATGGTATCCTTCCTTTGGATTTGACAGAACCTGAGACGCGGCTGTTAGGTGCCTTGCCCAAGGTCACCAGCTCAGGACCCAGAGCTGGGATTTGAACCAGGTCTATCCATTCCTGCTCAGAGCCTGTGGCCTGAACCGGTTCACTGGCTTCCCCCACCTCCTGACACAGCTCCCGCCCGTGCCCACTGGTGGCAGGAAGAAGCCTGCTGGCCAATGGGGGTGCCTCCTGGGAGGACAGAGCAGAGTTTGTGTATGAGGAAAACAGGTCTGACCTGAGAGTTTAAAAGTCACAGAGGCTCAAAGGAAACAGCAGAATGCAAAAATCAATAGTTTTCTTCTTTCTTAGCCCTGGAAAGGTCTTCCCTTCACCTGAGAGTGAATAGCCATGGTATCTATTCAATATTAATAACGTGTCGCAAACCTGAACATACCCTGAAAAGTTCAAAATGGAAACACATGGGTATTTGGCGTATATTATGGATATGGCGTACATTTGGCGGGTACGCGTATATGGATTCTGTAGATATTGGCGAAACAGTTTAAGTTTCCCACTTGAACAAGAGTGAGGAAATGCCACAGGGCTTTTAGTCCATTCTGCAAGTGGCCAGGACCATCTTCAAATTCTCATGAACAGAACGTTTTTTCTCCTCCCATGAGATTCTCTCCCTCTCTCTTCTTTTCTTTTTTCCTCTGAATTGCTCTGTACTCTCTTTCTCCTCTCCTCTCTTCCTTCCTTTTTTTTCATCCTTATTCCCTCTCTTTCTCTTTAAAAATATTTATTTTTTATGTATTAAACTGTGAATACATGTCTACTGAATGAACTCTTTTGATGCCGTTCTTTATTTTAAAATTTGTGGGTTGACTGCTTCCCCTAATTCTCCAGGAAGCCCTAGGAAGTTTAAAGTAATGACATACAGGCTTTTATCCTCCCCACATTGGATCAGTTTTCTACTTGGGTTATATAAGTAAGTGCGTCCACTGGTCACAGTTACGCCACAGAACTAACTCAGACTGAAATTCCTGTCGTTCTTGGGGTAGATGACCCCATGCCTCTAGTCTAAACCTCTTCTCTGAGGTTCAAGCTCGAAATCTTTAGCATCCAACAGGCATCTCAGATCTGCCCCATCATCTCTACCTCTAAAAACCCATTCCTCCTCTGGCATTCTCTCTCTCGGTGGATAAAATCAACTTACATCTAGCCATGCAAGCTGAAAATCTCAAATTGTCTTAAACTCTTCCCTCGACTCAACTCCAACAACCCATCAATCACCAAATTTCTGCTGATATTATTTCCTAAATATTTCTCAAATTACTACCTACTCTCCATCTCAACCTGCACGGCCCTGGTTTCCAGTTTCTCAGACTAATTGCAAACACAGCCCCTCCGCTGTCACCCAGAACCCAGTTCTGTCTTCCTCAGATCCATTCTCCACAGAGCTAGTGGGGGGATTCATTCAAAATGCAATCTGGTCACTCCATTCCTTGGCTAAAAAAGTTTCAGGGCAGCAAGTATCTGCAGAATCAAGTTCAAGTTCCTTAATAAGATCCATGGGGCCCAAGACTTCCCTCACTCTCAACCTCATCCTTTACCCCCTTGCAACATAAGGCTCTACCTCTACAAAGTCTCCACCTAATTTTGCTAAATATCCTTCTCCTGGGATGCCTTCACCCTGCCCTGCCCTACCTCCAGGTCACCTCCAACTTCCCTGACCTACTGCTTTACACCCCAGTGAGGCACAACCCCACCAGGAAACAGTCCTTCCTCACCCCTGCTCCATGCGCCCATGGCATCCCAGACTCACCTCTGTCACTGCTCTTCTCTCCCTATTGTAACTGTCTGACTGTGTCTCTCTCACATTTGCCTGTAAGCTCGTTAGGGGCAGGAAACACACCCTTCCTGCACTTTTATTTCCAGCACCTAGAACTTCACCTGGCATGGGATGAAACTCATTTTTACGTCTCTGGTTCCAACTGCAAGTGATTTGTCTGTCCTGGCTCATGTAATTCATTACTGCCCAAAGTTAAGAATAGAGCTACTCCCTAATCTCAATATCTCCTACTTGTATAGTCTTTGTCGGCATATGCAGGTGTTTATTATTATTACTATTTAAAAAAAAATTTATTTATTTATTTGGTTCCACTGGGCCTTAGTTGCAGCTGGCAGGCTCCTTAGTTGTGGCGTGCGAACTCTTAGTTGCCGCAGGCATGTGGGATCCAGACCAGGGAAGTCCCTATTATTACCATCAGTATTATTTGACATCACGCATTAAATTTCATCATTCATCCATCACTAAGCATGTACTGAGTGCTTTCTCTGTGCTTAAACAACAGTGTTAATGTTGAGATTCCAAACACAAAAGATCCAGTCTCTGCCTTCATGACATTTACAATAAAATGTTTATTTATTAATTGGGTCATTTGGTGAAAATAAAAAGTTGTTAGGATATATGCTAGGAAATGTGGAGCAAATCATCCTGGTCACTAATATGAGTGATGGGTAGCTAATTTGAAAAGTTCTACATCCATTGAATATTCATTATTTACCAGGCATTGTTGTAGGCACTTCACCTATTTTCTCTTCTGTTCTTACTATAGACTCTGAAAGGATAGCTTGCCTAAGATTACACAGCTAGTAAAATTTAAAACCACATCTGTCAGATTCAAAACACACACCCTTCACTACCCAGAACCAGAACACACGCACAGATCAGTTTCCTCTAAAAACTAGTGGAGGTATTAGGTATTTCCACTACCTAATGGAAATATTGCATTTATACTCAGGAAAGCTGTGCAGAGTGATTCAAGACCTGTTAGTTGTGCTTGATTTAGCTCAGATTCCACAAACAGAAAATGCTGGTTCTTTCACGGCAGCCAGGAGCTCAACTCAGCTGTCAGGTATGACACTGGCTCGTAGAGAATGCGTATCACCACTTCGGAAGTACCGTTTGTTGGTGGATAAAATCTTGCTATATTGGGAGTCTGTAGGAAGAAGTTATAAGAGGAGCCCTTGGTAGTCAGGCCATTTGTAAGCAGCAAAAAGGCAGTTGACAGGTGGAGGAAATCACTGGAGCCTGGACTCCACTCCCTGGGGCAGGGGCTGCGGCATGGGGACTGATCTGAGAAAGCATGAGATCCTCAAAGTCACGGGAACAAGTCAGCACCCCCTCCCCAGCTTCCAGCACAACCGGAGCCGTGACCAATGCCTCCCCAGCACCAGCGACAAGATGGTCCAGGGGCGCTTTTGGTCTGACTGTCTTTATCCAAGCGTGAACATTTCTTTCAATTTTAAATAGCACAGGGAGATCAGCTTGGTGCTTTGTGACCACCTAGAGGGGTGGGATAGGGAGGGTGGGAGGGAGATGCAAGAGGGAGGAGATATGGGGATGTATGTATATGTAGAGCTGACTCATTTTGTTATGAAGCAGAAACTAACACACCATTGTAAAGCAATCATACTCCTATAAAGATGTTTAAAAATAAATAAATAGAAAGGATCACTTGTTCCATGAGATTATTTAGCAAGGCATTGAAAAAGAGCCATTCGTAGATTTTCTTGGAAAAAGAAAAGCACTTAGGTTCATACTTTACCCTGTACTTTGAACTGCTTTAAAGCTCATCCATGACTATCCCGTGTAATGGAGACACGCATGCCGATTGTGACAGAATTACATACACTGATTATTTGGTTGGGAGAAACAGTTCCAGTGTGTTTAACATTTGTTCAAGTCTGTCCTCATAGGGACCACACAAGTTGATGACTTTTCATATTTGGAGACGACGAGGAGGGCTGGGAGAACAGAAAGAGCCTCTCTCATCACGCTTCTTTATTTTTTTTTTGGACACAACACAGACACATATTTCAACTGAAAAATGTAATCTGCATCAATCTAACAACTTCTCTGTAGGAAGTACTTTCACGTGATGGAGAGAAAAAGACGAGGCATAAGTGGAAGAGGAAAGACAACGTGTGCAAGAGAACTTGAGATGACCTTTGAGAGACGCTTGCCAAACACAACGCCGTGTGTCCCAAAGACAATGACCCCATCTCTCCTGGCTGTGATCTTTTCTGAATAAAAAGTGACTTGCTGCCTGCATTAAAGCTCATCATAAATCCTTGAGATAAGACTCTTGGAACGGGATGCCGTATACGCGGTGCCCGAGAACACAGTTTCTAGAACTGTGCTGGTCTTTCATTGGGCATCATGGTCAGTCTGAAAAAATTATGGGGTTGAATATTATTCTACCGATACTTTAACTATTGCTGTAAAAATAAGCCCAGTGAAACTTGTACATGAAACTTGCCCCCCAAAACTCTGTTTCCCTACCATCTATGTGATGAATGGTATAAATCCATCACCTTTGTATAGAAGCATCCCAGGGCAAAAAACACGGTGTGAGGCCGCCACTGCTTTGCGTGCGGCTTTCATGGTGGATAAACGTTTAGTGATAACTTTTCACTACCATTGAGCTGAGGAAGGAATAGAATATTTACAGAGAAAGGAAAAGGCATAGCATAGCAAGTAAAATTTTCAGATCACCCAGAGACTCCGTTTTTGCAAACCGTTTGTGCATACAAAACTCTTCAAAGCGGTTGAAACCAGGCAGGTTCATTTGACTTGTGTTTTTGCCATTCCGCCATGTTCTGCTGTGTCTTACTGAACTGGCTGTGGTTTTAGGAAGTCTGGAGACCAGGGTAACCCTTTTGGTCCCGTGCCTGCATAGATTTACACAAGCTAAGGAAGGCTGCAGGTGTGAGCTCCAGGAATAGCCTCTGACATCTCATTTGGTCTCTGCTCGTTCTGACTGGACTCACATCTATTCTCTGCGGTAGCTTCCGCCTTAGACCCTCCAGCTCGACACGGAAATGGGCTGAGTCCCAGCTCCTCACCTTTCAGGTCACCTCAGAGACTTCGAGAGGGATCTCTTCCTTCCAAGAATGCTTCCCCATAGGCCGACGGATCAGTAATCGGTAATCAACACATTTTCTGGCGTAAACGACACGTGCCCTCTCTCCTATATGGCCCTGGATGCAGCTCATCCTGGGAACGGCCCCTTTGGGGAGGGCAGATCTCCGCAGTTTATGTACAAGACTGGGGACTGAGAATTCTTACGGATTTCAGATTATTATTTGCAGCAATTCGATTTTCCATCTGTGGAAAACCAGTCCCTATTGTGCAGTCTCTCATGCTTTAGCTCTCCTCCCCGGCCCATGACTCATGTATTCAGCAGACACTTAGAAGTCTGCATTGTTCCAAGCATGGGCAGTCAAAATACAACGATGCAACAAAAACGGTCCCAGCCTGTCGGGGTGCATGGTTGAAATCCTTCAGTATGAGGAAAACAGGAAAATCAAAGCAAAGAGTTTATCCCATTCTACACCTGTTTTTCTGTGAATAGGAAATTTCAGCAGACTTCTCCATCTTGATGCCAAGAATCTAACTGAAAAGAAGACGTCATGGACTAATTTGTTTTTCTCATCCTGTGTGCAGTTGTCGCTGCTCTCAACAGCTCTCTCGCTTAAACTGTGGGACTTACTGAATCTAGTTGGGGAAATTTTCTGGATATGCACACAATTTGAATCTGTTGGAAGAGGAATGACATTTCTACAAAGCTTTCTCCATTCAAATCCAATGTGGGACAAATACGGATTTTCCATCAGGGAGGAAACTGATATGTCTATAGAAATACAAGCCTTGGCACTCACGGGATTGCCAGTTAGTATAATATGCTGTGACAAAAATGACCAATAATGACAAACAGAACGAGTACAAGATATAAAAATTGGCCAGATGTTAGAGCAAGGCATAGGGAATGAGAAAGCTAATACACTTGTTTTAGAGACTGATAAACTATGCTGGAATGTTTTCTTACTAGCAGTTCAAGCCAAACATCTGTGAAGTCCCTAAAGACAAAATAAATGTTCCCATCATTACTGTATCTGAGAAGAGGTAGAAGGGGTTAAAGTATTGGAACAACGACTTCATGCTAATTTGGATCCTCCTGGGCTACTGTGTTAAAATCAAATAGAGGGGCTTCCCTGGTGGCGCCGTGGTTGAGAGTCTGCCTGCCGATGCAGGGGACTGGTTACGTAAAAAAAAAAAAAAAAAAAAAATAGGATCCTGGGCTACTGTGTTAAAATCAAAAAGAGGGTAATGGGCTGCCCTCATGGTTTAGAGATTTAGATCTAGAATTTTTTAAAATTCGCGGATTTTTTTACTCATCAAGCTTGCAGATCATCAACGAACCACCACTCACTGTCTCCCAAAGCTGTGCGGGTCTCTAGGACCTCTCCTTCCCCTGCTCCACAACTAGCTACCTCATTCAATGGCATTTAGGTCTACGCAAATTCAACAGGTTGACAGCGGCAACAAAGACAATATTCCACGTAAACCTTGCAGAAGAACCAGCTGCCACTCAAGTGCAATTTGAAATCTAACACCCCTTTAGGAGTCAGCAGCTGAGAGCTGTCTCTAACTCCGCTCCTCTTGACCTTAAATGACTGTGGGTGATGTTCGGAGGTCTGGATGACACCAGAAAGTTCAGTCATTGGTGGGAGCAGGTAGCAGAAGAGGACACTATTAATAGCTATAGCTATGCTTACTCCTATTCTTATTTGCATAGCTTTTGGAGGGTGTATCTGGTTCCCTGTTGAATCCTTAGGGCTGCCACAGTATGTGTAATAAATACTATGGAATCTATGACTACATTGTTCTCCCCGAAACAAGGATGAAGTACGATGACCACTGAAAGTGGCATGGTACCAATTTGCCACTAAAACGCCTAACAGCCGGGTCGGCACCGTTTTAAGGTAAAGGATCATTCACTGAAGTATTCCTAAAGTACGAAAGGCTGACCAGTAAGTACCGAGTCCTGTCTTCACGTCTATACGAATTGAACATCCTAAAATTGACATTTACAGTTGATGTTCTATTTTTTTTCCATTTCAAACAAGACGATCATAATCAAAGCACGTATTTTATTAGACATGTGAAAATGACATCTATTAAAAGTCTTCTTAATTTAGGGGCATCCATAGCCATTTGGGGCAGGTAGGATGGACTAGATGAACGAAGATGTTGGGCTCACACGGGGTGACTCTAGGTTCTCAGGGGAATCAGGGAACTCATCCAATGCTCTTAGAAAAGTTCCTTATGAAGCAACAAATTAGACATCCAAAGATATAGAATTAGGGCATCCACAGCCAGAATATGAAAAAAAAAACCGAGTAAACAGAAGGAGAGGCAGATGACCTGTTTCTGTACACGTTCCTCAGGATCTACAGCATTTTTTTTACAGTAACTATGAGTCTCGTTCTGTCATGTTTTTGTTGGAAGAAAGATGATTTTGTCTTTATGTGTGGAAACCAACCTGCTGCATCCTTTCTGAAAAAAAGAAAATGTGTTCTCTGATTCACATGTAGCTATCTTTTAGCTGTCCCTAAAGTTCATACTCCTTAAATATCCATAGTAACTTTCTGGTCAAACCATCAGAAACTTAAGACACTTTCTCTGACAGAACTATGAAATTTTAAAATGACCTTGAAAATAGGTATTAACTTAAACGCCATTAAGATTTTAGTGGATGAGAAAAGGCTCTTGCAACTTGCTACTGCTAGAAAAAAAAAAAACATACTTAACTTTTCTGATAATTTCCCTGATCCAAAAGGTAAAAAAAAAAGCATTAATAAGTAGTTCCTGGGTATTGAAGTTTTTAGTTTCTCACTCATATTCTTATACGTTAGAATACCTCCAGTCAAGTGATGCTATTTAATGATGCTCCATTCTATACACAAACAAATGTAGTCAATGTGGTTATAAAGTCAGAATCACAAGAGTTGACGCATTAATTCTACGGAGTAATAAGCCTAAGTGGGACACTAAGTGTGATGTGACTACATCACTGGGTTGCTGTAAACAGCCTTTTTCTACTTCATCTTAATTAGGTCTATGTGGACATTTTTTTGATGCCGAGTGCGACTGGGTTTCCAGAAAGTTGGAAAGAACGGAACCTATTACAATAGATGTTCCCGAAGCTTAAAACTCAAAATGGCAAATTTGAAATTATCAACCCACAAAACCACGTGAGCAGCAACACGCCCTCGGCCCAGGAATGGAGTCAGCTCCCTGCGTGGACCGGGCCCATCACGAAAGCCAGGAATTCAGAGATTCCACTAGGAGGTTACGCGAGGTTAGGGTCAGGCCGCCATTTGACCACACGTAACTCAGACAAAGCAGCAGACAAAGCCCGTCTTCTGAGGGAAGAGTGATGGTGCCGTGAACAAGAACGGAAAAGACACAAACACCCACGACACTCGAGCACAAGAAGGGTGAGAGAAAGGGTCATCACTTTATCTCCAAAGACCTCTTCGTTTCAGGTTTAGCTGATTATCTTCGTGTGCTTGAAGGCCACGACCACCTCTCTGGTAGCCGGAGTGGGTTTCCTTTTGTTAGAACCAAACGATTCCTGGCCAGATGTGCGCTTCATGAAAGCAGGGACATTGCCTGCTTTGACCATGACTTAAGAACCATGCTTAGCAATCGACAGAGATTGTTGAATGAAGCGACTACATAGAAATATAAATCCCGCCAAAGGAATGTGGGAAGGAGACATGGTGAGGACAGAAGTGGAGCCAGGCCTTGAATACTGGGAGGGACTTAAATGAGAAGCAAAGACAAGTTTCAGGCAGATGGGGCACCAGCAAACGTGTGTTTGGATCTAAGCAACGTTGAGCGTGTGCCTATGTGCTCCAGGAATGGGGTGAAGTGATTTCCCAGACGTAATTGACAGAGGACCTCGCTTTGCTGTTATGTCTCAATGCCTTAACCACACCCTGAAAATCTAACCTTCCTTTCTTTATGTCTCCATTGAGACCTATATGAGGACGAACAGGCAAAGGAGCGCCTACGAGTCCATATGAGATCACAGTGCTCTAGGCCACCTACTCCCAGACGCCAGCCCACCTACCTTGACCATCGTAGCACTTTATGTAGTTTTCAAATTTATAGGGACGGGGTTGGGGGAGTCTAGGAAAGGCAGAGAAAGAAAAGAAATAGATAGCTTAGCTTATGCGAAGGAATATTAAGTCTGAAAATGTGCTGTCACATATATCTACTGTATAAGAACATTTAAATAATTTACATGCAGATGCCCCTATGAAACATGCACAAAAACTGAGGATAAATGAGGCAGAATGACCATCTGAGCGCTCTGGGAAGTAGAGACTCTCTCTATAAACACAGGCCACCGTTATGTATTATTTTGATATACAATAAAATATTCATCACGGAATGAGGGATACGGAGGGAAAACCTGTGTGTAATGCAATTTGGTTTTCAAACTCGGCCGACATGTCAGCTAATTCTGAGCTATGATGCCAGTGGAAGCAATCACATGTACATGGGAATGTCAAATGTCGGAAATGAAATTACGGAACGGAGGAAGAATGCTCTCTGGTGGGGACAAATCAGCTATTTGGAAAGCAGATCTGACACTGCATGTCTACGAACAGGGAAGATTGATAATATTGGAAACGGGGCTTCATGGGAGGGGTGATAAATGTTCCAGGGAGAAGCTTCCAGAGGCTGCATGGGAATCTTTGGTCGGGTAACTAAAAAGAAGGTGTTCCTTTATGGTTGCTCGGAGTAGCCCTATTGAGCTCATAAGAGAAAGGGAGAAGCACACTGTGAACTGAGGAGAAGAAACCAGGTCTTTAGTCCAGCAGAAAATGCAAAGGGGATGAAGGCTTGCAGCTCACGGGCGTTCCAGCATCATTTCCTGGAGTGCTTAGTAATATTTCTATGTTAAGAGAATATGAGACTTACAGTCAGAGGTCCTAAGTTTCCATCCAACTGTATAATTTGTTGGCCAGATGGGCTCGGGAAAGCCATTTACTTTCTCTAGACTCAGCGTCTTCATCAGTAAAACGATGCTAGTAAAGCCTTTCCCCCCAAGCAAAGAATTGTGAAAATCAAAAGGGCTAATGCTTGCAAAAGTACTTCCAAAACTGGTGTTATAAAAACTCCATCATGAAAAAATTTCCTTGGAGGAGTCCTAGGGCAAGGTTGCGGTCAGGGAGTTTGAGATGTAGCATAAGTGGCAGGAGAAAGGGTTACTCTCGCAAATGGTTCTAGGACAGTTCCTGGCTCACAGCCCCTAAGCTTCCTGCTCACACCCTTTGAACCTCCAATTTCACTTTCAGAATTCCCCTTGCTGTTCATATTAACATAATTTCTTCCCTTTGGCTTAAACCATTGAGAAGATGGTCAATGGGGGAGGATGGGTAAGAAGAAGAAAAGCAGTATTTGGGTTGATTTTCCTCAGCCCGGGTCCCCCAGAGAATGCCCCCACCCCACCTTTCCATCATCCTCCTGGAGTGGATTTTGTGTGACTCTTCTCCAGACACTAAGATGTCTTATCTCTCCCTCTGCAGGTCTGCACTCAGCTCACCCCTAGGGATTCTCCTCCCAGAAACCCAGGGCACAGTGAATAAGGAGGAATCTCCACGACGCTCTGGGAGGTGGATTGTGACAGCTTTCATCATTTTCCTGTTACAAATGAGGAAGGTTAGGGGTTAAAAGGCTGAGAGATTCAAAGAACAGCTCTGAGTCATTGATGAAGCTGAAGATGGAATCCGAACCTCCTCCATCTGGACTCAAAATTCAATGAGGTCGGGGCTTCCCTGGTGGCACAGTGGTCAAGAATCCGCCTGCCGATGCAGGGGACACGGGTTCGAGCCCTGGTCTGGGAAGATCCCACATGCCGCAGAGCAACTGAGCTCGCACGCCACAACTACTGAGCCTGCGCTCTAGAGCCCTAGAACCACAACTACTGAAGCTCGTGAGCACAACTACTGAGGCCCGTGAGCCAAGAGCCCGTGCTCCGCAATAAGAGGAGCCACTGCAATGGGAAGCCCACGCACCGCAACGAAGAATAGCCCCCGCTCGCTGCAACTAGAGAAAGCCCGCACGCAGCAACGAAGACCCAACGCAGCCAAAAAGAAATTCAATATCTTTCTTCTTGAGACCAGAAGCCTCCCAGAGTGCTCATTACTCTCAATAGTTTTGGGAGGAATTTGCTTTTTAAAAAAATTTTATTTTTCTTTATTTTTTTTATTGAAGCACAGTTGATTTTCAGCGTTGTGTTAATTTCTGCTGTACAGCAAAGTGACTCATTTATACACATACATACATTCTTTTTTATGTTCTTTTCCATTACGGTTTATCGCAGGATATTGAATATAGTTCCCTGTGCTCTGCAGTAGGACCTTGTTGTTTATCCTTTATAATACATCCCAGACTGAGGAACAAAGGAACATTTACATGCCTGATATTAATTATATACTTGGCAGGTAGAAGAAACCCTTTCAAGGGATTATAGGATAAGGAAACCTGTTCCATAAGCCATGGAGTCAAGAGCGGATCAGCCCATTTGATTTGTCTGCAGGTACAACTGGCCACGAATAAATGGGACCAGGACATTCTCTCATTTTCCCCAAATTATGTTCTGCCGCTGACATGCTGGGGAAACCACAGCCCTGTTCTCTCGCGATAAACCCTCCCCCTGATCCTCTTTGCTGTGTGTGCCGCCCTAACGACCTGTCTCGGACTGCGTCCACTGCTACCGAGGTATCAAGCAACAGGAGATTCTCCTCCACTCCCGTCTTGCTGAGTGATCTTTTAGGCCCTCATCCATTTCTTCAATTCCGTGGTGTCTTCCAGACACTGGTGGGTCCCAGGGATGCTTGCGTGAACAAAGTAGACACTCTCCCCGAATAAAAATATGAAAGATAGAGGCTACTGAGGGGAAAAAGGGAATAGGGGTAGAAGGTTCTATGTGCCCGTGTGAGTGTGTACACCCGCGTGTTGGAGCCTCGTGTGCATGATCTTAGCCAGGGCGGTCCGGGACGATGAGAGCTGAGTGGACAGCGGAGAAAGTCAAGGAGGAATCGCGCAGATAACTGGGGTAAGAGTTTTCTAGGGGAGGGAGTAGCAAACATAAAACTCCTGTGTTGGGTTGCACGGAGGGCGGCGCAGGCCATTGAAGATCTTACAAGGCTTGGGAAAGACTTCGAATTTCACTTGGGACATACACACATTTCAGATGGAAGCAGTGAGAGGAGCTTTCAGTTTTTTCACCCACCGGATGGTTTCGAGCAGTGAAGCGAAGACTTGAATAGGAACGCTGTGCTTGCAGCTGGACAAGGAGACCCGTCTCAGCGCAGAGTCCAGGCGACAGATGAGGGAGGCTCCGACTGTGGTGCGTGGAGTCGAGATGGGGGGAAGCGGCTGCGTCGGGGGCCGTTTCGGAGACAGAGGTAACTGGAGTTGATGATGGATGCGCGTGGAGTGTGGGAGAGACGGGGGTCGAGGGGGACAGGAAACTCATGGCCCGATCCAGTGGGGATCTGCAGCCCCTCACCGAAATGGGGACACCCTTGGGCAGCCTGTGGAAAATTCAGAAGATCTGTTGCGGGTTTATTGAGTTTGATGTGTCTGCTTAGTATCCAAGTAGAGATGCCATCTCGACATCAAGAGCAGGAGAAACGGGCCAGCAAAAAAACTCCCTCAAGACTGGGCGAACAAGCAAGAGTGGGGACTGATCAGCGGGGAGACATGCGGGCCATTATTTTAAATTGCTGGTCCACACTGCAGGGTTATTTTTATATAAAAGGGTTTTTGCTTACTTGGAAAGGAAAAGGATTTATTTGGGGGAAATATAAAATATCCAAAAAATAAGCATCATAATATTTAGTATTCGGTTTATCGCCATTGCCTATGAGCACATAGGCACGCGCACACAAAATAATTACTACGATGCTTATTTATTGAATGCTTCTCAGTGCATGGCAGGTGCTGTGCATCCTCTCGGTTAACCCTCACCACTGTGTGTTAGGGAGATCCCACGATCACCTTCATCCTAGAGCTGTCCGCTTGGCAGAGCTGTGACTGGAACTCAGGTTTTCTGATACCAGAGCCTGGGCTTTGCCGACTGCACCCTCGAGCCTCCCTGAACCGCAATTAAAACGTGCAGATTGAGCAACGGGAACTCTCATTCATTGCTGGTGGAAATGCAAAATTATGCAGCCACTTTGCAAGACAGTCTGGTAGTTTCTTGCTAAACATACTCTTACCATACGATCCGGCAGTCAAGCTCCTTGGTATTCACCCAAATCAATTGAGAACTTATATCCATGCAAAAACCTGAACACAGATGTTTATAGCGGCTCTATGCATAATTGCCAAAGCTTGGAAGTAACCGATGAAAAGACATGGAAGAAACTGAAATGCATATTACTGGCTGAAAGAAGCCAATCTAAAAAGGCTACATGCTGTATGATTCTAGCAGTATGACCTTCTGGAAAAGGCTCACCTATAGGGACAGGAAAGAGATTGGAGGTTGCCAGGATTTTGGGAGGAGGGGTTGGGGGGGGAATTGATGGAGTACAGGGGATTGTTAGGGCAGTGAAAATTTTCTGTATGATAGTACCATGTTGGATACATGTTGCTATATATTTGTCAAAACCTATAGTGTGTACATTCAACACCAAGAGTGAATCTTAATGTAAGCTACGGACTTTGGGTGATAATAAGTTGTCAGTGTGGGTTCACCGATTACAACGATGAGAGAGCTGCATAGATGGGGCCTTTACAGAGAGCTGTGGAGCTGACGCTGCCACCCCAGTAGGTCTTGCAGGCAGAGTGTTAAAGAGGTTTATTCTTGAGTCTTAAGAGCTAAAGGAATTTGTCTTGCTAAGTTTGGGACATGTGTGGGACCCACCACCCCTTACTTCTTTCCTGCTTCTCCCTTCTGGAATGGGATTGTCTACCCTATGGCTGCTCCAGCATTGTATTTGGGAAGCACGTAGCTGTCTGGCTTCACAGGTTCACAGCTGGAGAGGAATTTTGTCTCAGAATGAGCCACACCTCAAAGTCTCACCCATACGTATCTGATTTCAGTGATATTTAGATAAGACTTTGGACTTTATGCTTTAGTAGACGCTGGAATAAGTTAAGACTTTTGGGGCTGTTGGGATGGAGTGAATGTTTTTTGCATGCGAAGTCATACATTTGGGGGATTGGGGTAAAATGTTTTGGACTGAATGTTTGTGTCCAAAATTCACTTGTTGAAGCCCTAATTCCCAGTGTGGCCACATTTGAAGATGGGCCTCCAGGAAGTAATTAAGATTAAATGAAGTCATAAGGGTAGGGCCTCTGATAGGATCTGATGGGACTCCTGTCCTTATAAGAAGAGACACCAGAGCTCTTGCTGTGTGTGTGTGTGGGTGTGTGTGTGTGTGTGTGTGCGTGCACACAGAGGAAAGACCATGTGAAGGTGCAGCAAGAAGGTGGCCATCTGCAAGCCAAGAAGAAAGTGCTCACCAGGAATTGAATTACTGGCATCTTGATCCTAGACTTCCAGCCTCCAGACCTATGAGAAACACATTTCTGTTAAGCCCCCCCCAGTCTTTGGTATTTTGTTATAGCAGCCAGAGTGGACTAATGCAGTGCATAATATTTTTTATTTAGTGTCTTACATTTATTTTTTAAATAAATGTGATGGTATTTGTAGGTGGGGTCTTTGGGAGGTAATTAGGTTAGATGAAGTCATGAGGGTAGGGCCCTCATGCTGGGATTAGTGTCCTTACGAGAAGAGACCCCAAAGATCCTGCTATCTCTCTCTCTCTGAAAGCACGAAAAAGAGGTCACGTGAGCACACAGCAAGGTGGAGGCTGCCTACAAGCCAAGAGAAGAGCCCTCACAGTGAACTCCACCTGCTGGCACCTGATCTTAGACTCCCAGCCTCCAGAACTGTGCGAAATAAATTTCTGTTGCTTAAGCCCCCTATCTATGGTATCTTGCTACAGCTGCCTGAGCTATGACACTCGCTGTAATTTTTCTCATGTAACGAATGCTTTTTTTTTTTAATTAATTAATTTATTGATTTTTGGCTGTGCTGGGTCTTCGTTTCTGTGTGAGGACTTTCTCTAGTTGCGGCAAGCGGGGGCCACTCTTCATCGCGGTGCGCGGGCCTCTCACTATTGCGGCCTCTCTTGTTGCAGAGCACAAGCGCCAGACGGGCAGGCTCAGTAGTTGTGGCTCACGGGCACAGTTGCTCCGCGCCATGTGGGATCTTCCCAGACCAGGGCTCGAACCCATGTCCCCTGCAATGGCAGGCAGATTCTCAACCACTGCGCCACCAGGGAAGCCCATGAATGCTTTTAAATAGAAATCTCTGGACACATTTCTGATAACATCCAACGAATAAATCCCTGGAATTAAAACTGTATGCATGTTTCCTATGCCATTCACTGACAACTGTCCTCTGGGACCATGAAACTGACCGGAGCCTCACGGCAGTGTACACACAGGCCCCTCCTCCTGCAAGCCCACCAACACTTTGAGTTATTTTTTTTTTCACTTATTACCATTTTGAAAGTGATAATGGCATCTTACCAAATATTCTGTTTTCATTTCCTTGATTATCAACGAATATTTTAAAACACCTTTATTCACTCTAAAATCCTATTCTTTTTTGAACTGTCCAAGTGACTAGGAATCTTGTCCTTATGTCTTCTTTCTTGCACTGTCTTGTTTTATGCCTTATCCCATTTCCTCTCTCACAGGTGATTCACTAAGTTCTGTGGTCCAACCTGTTTCCCTCCGAGACTTAGGAAGACAATTGATGCTGACATGGCAAGGATGAAACTGGTACAAATCTACTGTAGGCTGGTCCCCGCCATACCCCTTGCCCTCATAACCTTATACAGAATAGAAGAAGGACACCAAGGCGGTACTGACTCTGACTTCCTCTTCCAAGCAGAGTCTCCAGAGAAATGCGTACCAATCGAGACAAGAGCAGAGCTACGGAACCCTGTGGGGAACTGAAAAGAGATTCAGATGGAATTAAGTTGAAAGAAAGTAAGAACAAGACTAGTATTTAGTGAGGGAATAAATGGATGAACATAAGTTGCATTTATCTTTTGGCATTTAATAAATCATTTAGGGTATGAAAGAGTTCTTTTTCAATAGTAATGTTTTCCAGAAGAGATAAGAACTAAAAGTTTAGGAGTTTCAGATTTGTAGATGCGTTAATAGGCAAAACGTATTATTATTCTTTTCATCATCGCTATCGTTGTTGTTGCACATAGCTAGGAAGTTAGCATGATGTTTAAGGCTTAATCTGTGTACTAATCATAGTGATTATATTTAACTATAATAGCTATCATTTACTATCTAATACATGTCAGGTGTTAAGCACTTCTAAACATGATCTCATTTGATTAAAATCCAGCTCCGGAACTCTGAAATATCAAGGCAGGCCAGAAGTGGAGGTAACTGCGTCAAGTTCCTTAAGCCAAATATGAAAAACAATGAAGGGCGCCTAGGCTGAATGCTTAGTACACTCTGAAGTTCTGTGTTTGAGATTTTTTTTTTTCAAAGAGGAGGGAATGAAGCCAAGGCAACCTCTGAGAGGGCCAGAAATTCCCTGCCTGGGAAACAAAACACATCCAGGGACACTGGAGCTCCCAGGAGTCTCTAGGCCAGTCCCAGAAGGAAATGTGTTCTCGGGCTGGAGGTATTGCAGTGAAGACAGAGAAAGGCTGGCTGTTCAGGGCTTAAAAGAAAAAAATGTATTCACTCACGGCTAAAGGACTTGTGCAACTTTGAAAGAAGTGAGCACGGAAGCAACGAGAGGACAACCAAGGCTGCTGCAGGGCAGGGAAAACTGCCACTGAGTGCAAATCTCAGGACCTGGCTCAAAGACCCCGGGGAAAGAGAAGGGGCTGGTATGTACACCCCATGAGGACAGGGACATACAAGGACCATACAAAGTACAGACATGGAAAATATAAATAGGAATAGACAACAAATTCTTGTTGGAAGAATGAATGACTGAGGAAATGAATGAATGGGTTCGAGGTTGCAATACCCAAAACACGATGCTAAGCGCCAATTCGCCATATACTCATGGTCTGAGGTTAAATAAAAGTCATACACAGTAGGTTTTGAATAAATTCCTTTTCAAAGCAAATGTAAGTACAGAAAGTGAGAAAAATCTTCTCTTTTTTTGGCTGCATTGGGTCTTCGTTACTGTGCACGGGCTTTCTCTAGCTGTGGCGAGCAGGAGCTACTCTTGGTTGCGGTGCGCGGGCTTCTCGTTGTGGTGGCTTCTCTTGCTGTGGAGCGTGGGGTCTAGGCACGTGGGCTTCAGTAGTTGTGGCATGCGGGCTCAGTAGTTGCGGCATGTGGGCTCAGTAGTTGTGGCTCGCGGGCTCTACAGCACAGGCTCAGTAGTTGTGGCTCGTGGGCTTAGTTGCTCCGTGGCATGTGGGATCTTCCCTGACCAGGGATAGAACCCGTGCCCCCTGCATTGGCAGGCAGATTCTTAACCACTGCGCCACCAGGGACGTCTGAGAAAGAAGTCTTTATCCTTAACATGGGCTGAATGCTTGGTCCCTGCTGGCCAAAGACTCAGTCTGGTTAGAAGGTAAAATCATCTGTTGCAAGAGAGGGGCCAGTAGTCCTCTGCAGGGTTTTTAGAATGGCTTACTTTTCCTCTAAACCAGAGCATAGCAATGGAAAGAAGGAAATCCTCTCAAAATGCAACTGTTTTCCTCACCATGTGTAATTCAGTCATTGTTTTGTTTCTGAGCCGTGTGAGTCTTCAGGAAAGTTGTGGTCATAAACTGAAATGAGTGTGTTGTCTTGTGAAATGACAGTTTATTTGGAAAAAGATTTTTTTAAGCAATTGGCTTCCAGAGACTGGAAGCTATTCCCTTGCCTGTGTGTCCTAGAATCTAATCGGCCTCCTGGATACAATTTCCCAGAAGGGAAAATGAGGGCTTATTTTCCTCCTATCACCTTTTTATAATACGATGAGACTCAAATAATCCCTGGGCACCTAAGGTTTTAATATTCCATTCCATTTAATCAAGTTCTCTCTACCTCTTTAACTCTTTTTTTTTTTCATTTTCCTCACCCAGGCTCACTCTTTACAGCCTTCAAACCCCCCAATCAAACAGGCTTCCAACTTCTTGGGCTTTTCTTATCTCCCTGCCATGCCATCCTCCTTTGCTGTTGGTCAGACTGTCCCAAGATTCACCACCATAAGTGACAAAGCCCTTCAGCTCTTGTCTTTCGATATTTTCTCATGTATCTAAGAACATGTAGATTGCTTAGGACGTGAATGTCAGCCTTGGGGTTCCATGTCTTTCATTTTACTTCTCATTTTGTTAAGATTTTGGCTTTTTAGAGCAGTTTTCGATTCAGAGCGAAATTGAGGGGAAGGTACAGAGATCTCTCACGTACCCCCTGGTCCCACACCTGCATGGTCTCCCCCATCATCAGCATCCTTCACCAGACAGTGCATTATTACAAGTGATAAATCTACATGGACACATTATAATTACCCAAAGTCCATAGTGTACTCTGGCTTCACCCTTGGTGTTGTAACATTGTATGAGTTGAGACAAATGTATGATGACGTGTATCCATCATATGATATCACACAGAGCATTTTCACTGCCCTAAAAATCCTCCATGCTCTACTTATTCAGGCCTCCTTTCACCCCAGCCCCTGACAACCACTGATCCTTTTACTGTCTGCATAGTTTTGCCTTTTCCGGGATGTCATATAGTTGGAATCATATAGTATGGAGCCTTTCCAGATTGGCATCTTTCACCTAGTGATTTGCAATTGTTTCCTCTGTGTCTGTTCATGGCTTGAAAGCTCGTTGCTTTTTAGGGCTGAATAACATTCCACTGTCTGGATGTATATATTTACCTGTTCTGCCGAAGGGCATCGCTATTGCTTCCAACTCTTGAAAATCATGAATAAAGTTGCAGTAAACATCCCTGGGCAAGTTCTTGTGTGGACCTAAGTTTCCGACTCTTTAGGATGAATACCAAGGGGCTCCATTGCTGGGTTGTATGGTGAGTATCTTTAGTGTTGTAAAATAACCACCAAACTGCTTTCTGAAGTGGCTGTACCATTTTGCGTTCCCACCAACAACGGATGAGAGTTCCTCACCAGCATCTGATGCTGTCAGTGCTCTGGGTTTTGGCCATTCTAACAGGTGTGTAGAGGCATCTCATTGTTGTTTTAATTTGCATTCCCCAAACGACATATGCTGTGGAGCATCTTTGCATATGCTTCTTTGCCATCTGTATTTCTTCTCTAGTGAGGTGTCTGTGAAGGTCTTCAGCCCATTTCTTAGTTGGATTGTTTGCTCTCTTATTTTTGAAATTTAAGAGTTCTTTGTATATTTTGAGCTGTGTTTATATATATATATATTTTTTTTTTAACCCTCATGATCCTTACTATTGGGGGTATTTAATAAATATGGTCGTACTGGCTGACTCATGAGAAATCTCAGAAAGGGAAGGATCTGTTTAATTCAGCTCAAAGTTTGTGCGCAGAGACTAGGATCCAGGCACTATACCAGGTGTTATGAACAGGAGCTTGGCCCTACCTTAAGGATCTTACAGTTTAGGGAGGAGACAGAAACATATGCAAACTCAGTGAGATATTCCAATTGCAACAACAGAATGCAAGCAAGATCTGAGGGCCCATAGAAGCAGGGCGCTTCAAGTAGCCTGGTGGTGTCAGAGGGGGCTGAGATCCGGGGAGAAAGCGTTAGGACAAGTGTGAATAGGAAGCTCTTTGGGAAAATGGTTTACAAGAGTTACTGCTCTTGGGAGCAGCTCTGAAGCGCCAACTGCCGTGCAACCTGTGTGAAGGAGACCACTTCTGAAAGCAGCAGGATGGAATGGGAACTTGGACAGAACAGTTGGAGAGAGGATATTAGGAACTTATGATACTGTTGCAGAAGGGGTCATGGCTAGATATATACGTTCGGTAATTTTCCAAATGATTGAAGAAATGGGAAAACGGATGGGTTTCTAAAAGACAACACCTAGCATAAGAAGAGTTAAAGGATGTAGAAGCCAAGGAAGGAAGAAGAACGCAGTGAATGACGTGGGGACCAGGGTGGGGGGGAGCAGAGAGGCACAGAAGCCAAGTGCACAGAGGTCCGCCCTGATTCTCAGGGGCTGGAAGGCAGTGCAAAGATGCTGCTTGGTCTTCGATGAGCAGAAGGCATTTCTAAATCGCGCTGGGCTGCAGGCAGTATGTCTTTTGCATATAAAAAAGCATCACGTGGTAGAGCCTGGTGCTTATTGCTATCGATCTGTTGCTGTCCTTTTCTATCTGGACACAATTTGAGCTGCCACCCAAGACCAAACAACAAGATACTTCACGTACAAAGTGACACAAATCCATGACGTCTGTACCTAACACGGAGCAGTGATGTTAACAGAGCTCTTCCAGCGCCCATATCCTAAGACTCTATTAACACATATTTCAAATGCCTCTGTAACAATAAATTATATAATTGTAAAGAACATAGAACATTAGAACAGAGCCCCAATTATTTTCATACGGGTTAATATGAAAGAAATAAAACCTGCTGGTTGACCACAGAAACTGAAAGTTAACCTTAAAATGTGTTCCCTCGCTGGGACGAAGTGAGAGAGTGGTTTAGATTTATATACACTACCAAATGTAAAATCGATAGCTAGTGGGAAGCAGCTGCATAGCACAGGGAGATCAGCTGGGTGCTCTGTGACCACCTAGAGGGGTGGGATAGGGAGGGTGGGAGGGAGGCGCAAGAGGGAGGAGATACGGGGATATATGTACATGTATAGCTGATTCACCTTGTTATAAAGAAGAAACTAACACAACCCTGTAAAGCAATTATACTCCAATAAAGATGTTAAAAACAAAATGTGTTCCCTCAAATGCATCAATAACTAGTAAAGGGGAAATGTACAGACTTTGAGGTCAGACACCTTTAGGATTGAGTCTTAGCTCCACCATTTGCCTGTTTGCTACCTATATGAAGCCAGATAAATGAGTCATTTATGAACCTTATTTATTCATCCTTAAAATTCGAAATGGAATTGAAATAGCCTTGTTGCTAATATAATTGGACAATATTTGAGGTTTTAATTTGTTGTTTTATTTTTCCTGGTGAGTGACAGCCACTGGCTGAGCCCTGGCTGAGCTCCTTTTAATAACAGAAAGACCTCCGCCGCTGGGGTTTCAGCTGGGCCCATGGTGCCAGCCCCTGACCCGGTCTCCTGACCCCCGTCTTACAGCTCCGTGTGGCCATTTTAGGTCAAGGCAAAGGGAGTGAGCAGAGGTGGTGTGTGTGACTCCAGGTCACCCCCTGAGCCAGGCTTGCCCTGAATCCTGCTCCCTGCTCCCTGCTGGCTGGGAGATGGCACGGCTGAACCAGCAGCCTTGGAACCAGAGACGGGAGCCACGTGCTGCAAATGGTACCGTGGACCTCTTGGTGCTCAGCTGTACATCTGGCCGGGTGGCCTGCGTACTTTCGAATTGTTTTATGGGGAGTCGGGGTGGGGGGGGAGAGAGAGAGAGAGAGAGAGAGAGAGGGAGAGACTTCCATTTATTTAAGCTACTGTATTTTGGGGTTCCTTTCCTACTGGTTAATTCTCATTGTCATCTTTGCCTCACCCCCCAACTTACACTAGCTCATAGTATCACTGCTTCAGAGGAAATGTGCGACCAAGCATTTATTTTTTCCCTTTGTTTTCTCAAAGCTTAATTCCTAAAGAGTTATTTAGGGAATTTCCTGGTGGTCCAGTGGTTAAGACTCTGTACTTCCACTGAAGGGAGCACAGGTTCAATCTCTGGTCAGGGAACTAAGATCCTATAAGCTGTGTGGCGAGGCCAAAAAAAAAAAAAAAATGTTCATCATATAAAAAGCCAGGTTTAGGTACAACATTGTAAATCATCTATGCTTCAATAAAAAAGTTTTTTAAAGGGCTTCTCTGATGGCGCAGTGGTTGAGAGTCCGCCTGCTGATGCAGGGGACACGGGTTCGTGCCCCGGTCCGGGAAGATCCCACATGCCGCAGGGTGGCTGGACCCGTGAGCCATGGCCGCTGAGCCTGCGCGTCCGGAGCCTGTGCTCCGCAGCGGGAGAGGCCACAGCAGTGAGAGGCCCGCGTACCAAAAAAACAAACAAACAAAAAAGATAAATAGAAATTGTTCAGGTGGGAAGGGGGGAAGGACAGACGCAAAGATCCAGAGGGGAAGCCTGGTGCTCAGGGTACCCGAGCAGCTGTGGTGCAGAAGGGCTGGGCCAGAGTGGAGGGAGGATGGAGGGAGGGATGGGGGGCAGGTAGGAGTCGCTGGTCTCTCCAGGGCACTGCATGGATTTTAGCCAGTCATTGCTGGTCCTCCACAGTGTGCAACACGATTTGTTAGTCGTGCAAAATGCATTGACAGGGAGGGAATTAAAGACCCAAGGCCAGGTCCATGTGGCAGCACCTGGGTTATCTTTCCTCTGGACAAGCAGGCTCAGTGATTCCCTCCACATCTGCATTTGGAAGGATCTCCAGCCTCATCTGGACTGTGCTGGAGTCAGGTGGGATAAACCATCCTAGGGTTAGTATGACGTCCTGATTCCTGTGGACTGTGAAACACAAGGGCAGAGGCTACTGGAAATTCAGGAGTGGTGAACAGATGCAGCCCCCTGGGGCCTCCTTTCATGACAGTTCCCATACAACAGGAAGGAGCCAGGAAGACGGCAAAGCAGCACGGCCCCACTTCCTGTTTAGTTTGCACCGGCCCCTGCCCGCACCTGAGTGGTTGTATGCCAATATCTCCACCCACTCCATGCACCTGACTCCCGTGTCCTGCAGGGGTAGCCCGGGGACTGTAGGCTGGAGTCCCTGCCTGCAGTTTATGTTCAGGGCACACCAGGTAGGATCACTGCACTGGCCAAGTGGCCCTGGGGTCAGATAAGCTCTGGAATTTGAAATCCGGTCAGAACGACCACAATTTTATGCCAGAAGGCCTGAGCCGGTTCACCACGGAGCCAAACTCAGTATAAAAAATCATGGCCCACAGCTCAGTCAGAGACAATTTAATTAAAGTGAGTTGGTTATCTAGGCCCAACAAGGCTCGCCAATTTGTAACTTGGCAACCAGAAGCCATGTGGGTTTTGACGGATTTTTGTCCTCTGTCACCCAGGGGCATGCTGGGGCTTGGTCTGGCTTTCTTTCCCCTTCCCATCACTATGGCAGCTTCCTGCCAAGGTTTGCATTCATAGCTGTTGTTTGTTTGTTGGTTTGTTTTTTAATAAGCATGGACAGTTTGTGGGTAAATGAGAAGGGAGGTAGGGAGAGAGTGGGTGTTGAGGGGAAAGGTGATCTTCTTATAAATGTACCTGCGAATGAATCTATGACAAATAAAAATGAGCTTGGGTTTACTGAGTGTGATCTCTTCACTCACTACTATAATTAACAGCTAAAACACATACACTGCTTGCCACAGACAAAAGTGCGGTTCTAAGCCCCCTATCTCCATCACCTGATATAACAACCTAGGAAGCAGGTGCTCTTAGCACCCACCTTGTAATGTTGAGGCACCTTCGGTGGGTTGAACAGTGACCCCCCCCCCCAAAAAAAAAATTCACGTCCACCAGGAACCTCAGAACGTAACCTTATTTGTAAATAGAATATTTGCGCAAGAATGGAGGTGAGAGCACACGGGGTTAGGGCGGCCCTAAATCCAGTGACAGGCAGCTTTATAGGGAGACGACACACAGAGACACAGAGAAGGGACCACGTGAAGTCGGAGGCAAAGAGCTCAGTGATGCACCTACAAGCCGAGGAGCCCTGGAGACTGGTGGCCACCACCAGAGACTGGGAGAGAGGCAAGGAACACCGGATTCTCCTTCAGAGCCTCCAGCAGGAACCAAACGACCCTGGCGACACCTTGATTTCAGACTTATGGCTTCCTGAACTGGGAGAGAATACATTTCTGGTTTTTTAAAGCTCTCCGGTTGATATAGTTTTTTATGGCAGCCGCAGGAAATCAACATAGCCACTGAAACCCTTGTCCAAGGACACACGGGCGTCAGTACAGAGCCGAGCAATCCTGATCCAGAGTCTGTGCTCCTGTCACTCTGCTGAGACGCCTCCAGAGCTAAACGGGTCTGTGGATGCCCTGAGAGGGTCCCTAGGGCCTTCATACCTGGTTTTCACTGTGTCTTTAATGCCCCTGACTATTGTATTCTTGGTGATAAGCCATTCAGTGTTCCCATTTGCTGCAATGTTCCTGTGTTTGCTTCGGTGGCTACCAGATTACAAGACTTGTTAAAATAAATATGCTCCGATTACCTTAACATCACTCAGCATTGCCAGTGTTCCCACTGATATAAAACTACTGGAGTGATACAAATTTTAACAAGAGTTTGAATTTGGAAGTGATAAGGTTTTGTGATACGTGTAATGTGGAGTGATTTCAGGAGAAGACATTCAGAAATGTCGGGTTCAGACTGAAGACAGCTAAGTTCAGAGGCAGTCTTTAGACTCAGCCTCCAGAGGTATTTAATTTGGGGTGACCTAAAAATCTGTGCCTCTTCTGTTTTTTTTTTTTTTTTTTCCTCTTCTGTTTTTATCAACCATTTTCGTTCAAAATTCGTGTTTGTTTTCAATGAAAAGTATTTTTGAGGTAGCTATCAATGGACAAGGATGGTGTTTAAGTATTTTTCAAAAAATCTGATTTAGTATATGCTCTAACGACTATCAGAACATTTTTTTTTCTTCAAGAAGAATACCCAAATCTATAGGTTGGATCCAAGCCTGACAGCGTTTTCAGGTCTGAGGATCTCCAGGCTGTGAAAATTACACCAGTGTGAAATTGGAAGCTACATCTATGTGGGTAATGAAGGCCTCTCCATTCCTGGCCCATGGGAATTACATCTTGCTAATATCTTTCTTGACCACAGTTTCCTAAATTCTGTGCAGCATTAATTTGGACTTCAGGGGATTGATAATGGCATCGACTCTGGTACTCGCCCACAAGCTCCGCTGGCTCTGCCACAGTTTTCTGGGTTTCTCATTTAGGACAATTTTTCTTCGCCAGTTTTTGTCTTTCATCTCTAAGTCTACAGATGTAATAATCACAACCCTGGAAATACTGTCTTCCGCTCCTGCACGTTTTTTCACTTTATTCAGAGTGTTTGCAATAGGTATACGCTTGTTGCATTTTTTTTTAGCCCAGTATTCAGGGAGGGTGTTTCAATGGAGTTAAGGAGACAAGGAGCTAAAGCAAATGTGGGAAAAGCTCGTGAAAATGTGTCAGACCTCATTTGCAGGTTCCTTTCAATTTCCAGTTCAGGAAGTTTGAGGGCATTTCCTCCCACAAGTTATAAGCTCTATGGAATCAGGTCCATCTTGCTATGGCAAATATCACGGCGTTTAGCCATGTGATCAGATGTGCCTGCAAACACGGCATGTCCACGCCTTCTCAGAGAATCTTCCAGAGCCTGTGGACTGCAGGCCTGAGGATCCACCCTTCTCACAGAACAGCCGACTGGACCCAGCGCTGTTCCTGACGTGAAAGGAACCATCCACAGAGGTCTGTCCTGGGGAAAAAAGGGTGGGCTGGATCGCACTCTTCTCTGGGGGTTGGGAGTGCGATGAGACAAAGTCAGCAGCAGGATGGAAACCCGTAGACCTGAAGGAATGTGGGTGAATTTTATTCTCTGCTGAACACTGGAGTGAAATTCCATCTCTACTTCCTGCCCTTTCTGAGACCAGGTCTGTGAAACATCTCTGTGTCCCTGTAATGAATTCCCCTTCCCGACACAGTGGCTTTAATTTACAATCAGTTGCCTGGATCAAAACACAGAGTGAAAAGTGACCCCGGAACAGAGCTTCCCCAGACCAGTCCAGCCAGCCCTGCATACACCTACTTCCTCTCCTTCCTGCCGTGCCCTACTCACAGTGTGGCGGGCAGGTGGGGGGGCAGAAAAGATAGATGGACACAGCCTGAAACGGATGCAGCCTCAGAGGTGGCTGGGAGAGACAAGGGATCCCACAGAGCCAGCAGGCAGAGTGCGGGGAGGGTGAGGCAGCGGGGCGGGGTGGGGGGCGGTGAGGAAGGTGCACCAAGCGGAGAGAACCAGGCCCGCGAAGGTGGGCCAGGCTGTGGTCAGCTCAAGGATGCACACGGGTTGATTCCTGTGATGGCTGATGTGACTGGGCCAAAGGGTTGCCCGGTGAAACATGATTTCTGGATGTGCCTGTGAGGGTGTTTTGGATGAGCTGAACATGCGAATCAGTGGATCTCCCTTCCCAGTGTGAGTGGACACCACCCAATCCATCGAAGGCCCGAACAGAACAAAAAGAGGGAGGAAGGAGACATTTGCCCTTTTCATTGTGTCCTTGAGGTTCTTCTGCCCTTGGGTGGAGGTTTATACCATTGGCTGCCCTGCACTCAGGGGAGGTCTTTGAACTTGGAAGATCTCTGGACTCAGACTGGAACTAAACCGGGGGCTTTCCTGAGTCTCCAGATTGTGGGACTTCTCAGCCTCCATAATTGCATGAGCCAATTCCTCATAATAAATCTCTTCCTATATAGACCCTACCGGTTCTCTTTCTCTGGAAACCCTGACGAGTTCAATCCCTTATCTCCTTGTTGGAAATGCCTGCAAGTGAGACAGGAGACACGGAGGACCAAACGGTTGTTTTCTTAAGACTAAGGAGAGCAACCATCCTAAGATTTTGATACATCATTATTACTACTAATTTTTTCATTTAGCTCATAAGCATTTTTTTTTTTTTTTTTTTTTTTTTTTGGCGGTACGCAGGCCTTTCACTGTTGTGGCCTCTCCCATTGTGGGGCAACAGGCTCTGGACGTGCAGGCTCAGCGGCTACGGCTCACGGGTGCAGCCGCTCCGCGGCATGTGGGATCTTCCCGGACCGGGGCACGAACCCGTGTCCCCTGCATCGGCAGGCGGACTCTCAACCACTGCGCCACCAGGGAAGCCCTCATAAGCAATTTTTTAAGTATGGGTTTTGCATTTAACAAAATCCTATTACGGGAGAAAAAGCAGGCTTATACATGATTCTCTGTACGTGCATAAAGATAAAATTTGGTAAATTGGTAGATAAAGATTTGGTCTTTCACCCGATGTTTCCAAACCAGCCTCGTGTACACCCAACGCATGGGGGACTGACCTCAATTTTCACTTTTCCTCTGTCTTTTTGATGTCTTAGGGACAAGGCATCAAGATGATGGTGGAGTACAATTCATCTTTGCATGCTTTCCAGGAGAGAAGCACGGTTTCCAGGCTGTGAACATACAGCGTGCTCTACATTCCAAACTGCAGCTGGCAGCTGGGTGTTAATGGACTCTTCCCAGCGGTGCACCCGGCTAATGGCCTCTTCCTGGCACTCGGTCAAGTATCGCTAATGACCATCAATCACCTTGCCCACACCAAAAGTGAGTCTACTTTCGTATTTAAGAGCCAGCCAAAGGTCTCTCCCTTTGGCCACAAGAGCCAGGGGACTTGGACGTACAGCCTAATAGGGAATGATTTTTGAGAGACAAGATGTGCTCAGTGGTCAGAATGACAAGCTTGGGAAAGGATTCAATTTTGAACCAACAATGCCTTGTCAGGAAGACATCAAACTGGAAAGGACAAAACGTCTTTTTGTTATGAGCCCATCCATCAGTTTGATGGGGATGTCAATATCAAGTATTTGTGAAACTCCCAGTTACACTAGATGGATCTGAAATGACGACTGGCCCTCAGGGCTGGACTTCTACAGGTGAACGTATTGGAATTAAGAACCTCACGCTCTCTCAGCTCCCTGCTCCTCACATACACAGAGTGGCAGGAACTCTTTCAAACTAGATCAACTGGGCAGAATTTATAGGGTTGATGACCCTTCTGCTCTGTGGGTGGGGTTCGCATGTGGACCCTGCATCCATGTCCCTCTGCACTCACTTCGCCCTCAGCTCTTCCTAGGCAACACTGGAAGTCCACAAAGCAGACGCGCAAGATCACATCCACCTGCCAAGATCAGGGATCCCAAAGCCTCATCATTCCTTTGCCGAAAAAGACGAATTGGCATGATTGATGGGTCGCCCCCCCCCTTGTCTTGGTACCTCAATCTGAACTCTACCTCCGTCAAGAGTGGGAAGGGTACGGGGGCTGGAGGAAAACAGAGCAAACTCAAAGGGATTAAAAATGACGGTGTCAGTTAAATCAATGGGTCCTTTGCAGTTAAGTGAGGTGGGAGGGCAAATACTCTCCGAGGATGTGTCAGGGATGGTTTTGTTCTCCCCCCAGAAAAAGGATGTGCGTGAAATGTCGATTTTCATCATCCTGTCCCATTCACTCATGATGTTCTCTGCTTCCCCAGTTTACAGATGCCAAGGGACCCAAGGGTGAACAAAGAACAGTTTTAGTTTCCTACTTTGATTTAATCCTCATCTTCTGATGGGAAAATCCTTGCCTATAATCCTCGATATTTTAATTTGAGTTTATGCAACGGTAAACCAGATTTCAAGGAACAGAGCTATCGTCCTTCATTAGGTCAATCAATCAATCGACAATATAGTCTTTAGGACTGGAAGAAATCTCATCTCGTTACCATCATCATCAGTTGCAAAGTCTTCTTTTGTTTTTTAAAATCTTTCGGCCACCCCACGTGGCATGCAGGGTCTTAGTTCCCCGACCAGGGATCGAACCCGCGTCCCCTGCGTTGGCAGCTCACAGTCTTAACCGCTGGACCACCAGGGAAGTCCCTGCAAAGTCTGCATTTTAAAGGGGAGAAAACTGCGGCCTATAAAGAGGTCAGGTGGCATGTCCTGTGCCTCTTAAGTAAAATTGTCGGTGCTCTGGCGTGATCAGAGTGGGCAGCTGCTGGCAGGAGGAGAGATGAGGGCTGAAGGGATGGCCAGGGCTCCTTGGGGCTCCACAGCACAGGGCAGCGCCTGGCACAGGGACAGCGTCACCAGTCCAGGGAATAAGGAGGTACAGCGGCCAGTGGTTGGAGGTTTTCACAGAAGCGTTGCTTCCAACGTGAAAGGTTGTCTCCTGAGATTGCCATGCCTACCACTTAGGGTTAAAATGTAATAACGGCTACCACCGACGACAATTTCAAAAACGTCTTTACTAGGAGAAATATGTGATTTCCCTCCCTAATTATTTTCTAGTTTTGATTTTTTTTTCTAGTTTTGATTTTTTTTTCTAATTGCTTTATTTACTACTCTATCGTGTCTAAAATTCTGGGAAACCACTGCCTTAAGCTAGAACGGGTCACTGGAGATTTTTAAATCAGAGAGTAACATGAACAGAGAAATAATTTGGGAAAATTAATTGTCCTTCAGTGCATAGTATCGACTTTAGTGGGAAGAAAATGGAGTCAGGAAGCCTGTTTAGAAAATTGCAACACAATCATCACAGAGTGAGAGGAATGAGCTGGGGGTGAAGTGAGGGGGGACACAGGGGCTGAGACAGACACAACCAGGCGGAGGGGAGGCAAAGATGACTATGAGATTTCCGGCCCAGCTACCCAAAGGATGGTGATTTACACAGGGACCAGGAAAACCTGGAGAACCTTGAAGAAAAAAAAACCACCTGATTCATTTGGTGATAGCTCTATTTGGTTTGTGGATATGGTAGATGCATGATGGAGATGGTCCAATTGGAATTTGGCGACGCAAGACCAAGATTCTGTAGGGAGGCTGAGGGAATCCTGTGGGAAACCCACGAAAATGTGGCATTCACAAGAATGGAAAGAAAAGAGACCCACAGAGGACCAAGGGCTGGAGAGGGTAACGTGTCCTTCACAGAGGATTGTGACGGAGACTGAGAAAATCAGGAAGAAAGGAGAGTTTTAATATGGAAGAAACAGTGTTCAAGACCTTCCTTCCTTCCTCCCTCCCTCTCTCCTTTCCTCTTTCTTCTTTTCATCCATCCATCCATCCAACTATTTACTGAGCACTTAATATATTCCAGACCCTGAACTTGGCTCCAGACAAGCCAAAGGCTGCAGTCTAGGTACGGAGAAGGCTGAAACAACCAAAGAAAACGATCAGGTTCTAAGGAAGGGCGGGGCACAAGGCCATCAGCCCAGAGTCTCCTAGCTCCCTCTCTGCTTTACTGTGCTTTTTTGCTCATGACCTCTGGTCACGCCCAGAAGCGCTGGTCAGAGTGCTAAGTGGAAATCCACAAAATGTGGACAGCAATACCAAGTGTCAACCCACTTCTACTGTAGGGCAGACTACCATCACAGCCTATGTTACAGGCAGAATAAATTTAAGCAAGGACCATCAGGATCCTTATCCAAGGTAGGTAGGCTCAGCTCAGGGCACCTGGCCACAGACATCTGACAGCACGCTTCCAGTCGGGGGCAGCGGCTGCTGCCCTGCACCTTTGCAAAAGCTTTACTTAGTTCTTTAGATAGAAAAAGTGCCTTAGTGGCAAGATATAGAAACTCCTGGCTGAAGGGAAGGGATTCCTTTTTAACTAAACATCAGTCAATGGAAGAAGTCCCCATGATCAGTGCTGTTTACAGACAACCTTTGCTTTTAATAAATCCGTGGATCCAGAATCACAGTTTAGAAACAAAAACAGAAGTGTGTGTGTGTGTGTGTGTGTGTGTGTGTGTGTCTACCTATATACACACACATACACATATGTTATATACATATATACACATAGATGCATACATACCTTTCAACAAAAATTTAATGAAACACACAAAATGAAAACAAAATAATTACAACTGTGGTCAGCTATGAAGAAAATATATATGGTTCTACTATATAAGGAATAAGAGGGGGCCTACATTAAGTTATATTTAATCTCCTCATCTTGGAGATGAGGGTGAAGGCCTTATTAAATTCTTTAAGTTGTTACATGTTTTAAGTGATTTCTTCAATTAAATTGTAAACAGTAACATTGCATTGATTTTTTTTCCTTTCTGAGAATTTTAACTATTGGATTTAATTATTCCATTTATATCTCACACACATGCCCCAGGCTTCTGAGAAATGAGAGCACTTGTAATAAGTCAAATAAATAAAACACATTCTCAGATGACTTTACATTAAAATTTGACGGTCCTTAAAAGTTGCTGTTTCCTGTAGGTTCATCCTCTTTAAATAAAGAGCACTTACTTTTGCTCCTTTCTGACATCTGATATTTATGGCAAATTATTCTTAAAACTGTGTTGTAAAATTTGCTATATTCAAAGACACGTGGGTCTTAAGACTGTGCCCATCTCCACTCTTGCCAGCTCTGATCACTAAATGCTTCCTGTATTGCTTCACCTCTTACACAACAAAACAAACTTCCTTATTTTAAAAAAGCAAATAAACGAAAACACTTGAGACTCACAACAATATACTCCATGTTGAGCGCCTAGTTTCACTTTCTGGTTGGTGCTTGTTTCTAATATTGTCTAGAAAACACCATACTGTGCCATTTACTCCAGGCAGTTGGTCACTGCACTGGAACCACCGATGTGCACTTGTTCATGTGAGCTTTTGCTAAGATATGACGGTCTCCTGCATAGCTCAGCCTTTGGATCTGGAGAAATATGACCAGAATGCAAACAGGAGTCCAGGAGCTATAGCACTGGGGTCCCTGCCACAGCCATCTGCCTCCATAGGAGGGGAATGGCCCCACAGACCCTTTCCAGGCGTGGATATCATTCGTATGACCATTTGTCGCCGTGCACCGTGGGGCGGTGGGTCAATGACAGCAACGGTCCTATTACACAGCCCATTTAGGCTGTAGGAAATGCAGCAAGGCTAACAGGCAAAGAGTACCATGGAGTTCATTATATGGTCCATGCCAGCTGGAATGTGTAATTTCTAAATATTGCAATTGTGCTATATAATACATAGGCTTATCTGGAAATAACCGTTTAACTTGCAGAGGTCGTCATCATCTTTTAAAAAATGTAAGTTGTGAATTGAAATATTATACCTTTACCAAACCCCGAAATAGCCACGTGAAGAAGGAAGATATTGAAGCCCGTGAAATCTGGCGTGTGCATAGTCACCCAGCGTGACTTTATGTTGCCCAAATAGTAAATGAGACAGACGTACTCACTTGAATAGATGATGAGCGGACCAGAGTAGCTCAACATTGAGGGTGAGGGTATAGCATGTTCTACAGTGCGTTTTATTCTAATTATGTATAACGTACTAAGGTTTTTAGTTATTTTATTTAATCCACTAGTGTGATACTTATACCAAAATCAGGATGTGTATTGATTTTAATATCATCAATGGTAGTTAATCAATATCAGAAACACCTAATTCTTATTTTTTTTAAATGAGTTTATAGCCCATGTCAGTACCTCTGAAGTCATATACGGTCAATGCCATTACTTGACACCAATGTTTCTGTAGAATGAGAAACGCCATGAAGCAATATTTAGATAATCTAATCTAGCATTTTCCAAAATGTTTACCACGGAATAAGAAACCTTTATGATTCTCTGTAGGAAAAAGGGAGAAATGGTGATTAAATAAGTTTAGAAAGTGCAGCATTTGCTACATCCTAGCTCCCAGACTCAAATGCACTTGAGAAATGAAAGTTTCGTGTTTGTTTCACCCAGTACTTTCCCAGCCCATTCTCTTTCCCCACAATCCTGAGCATTAAATTGTTCATGAAACCAGAGTTCCTTAGAGCATACTTTGGGAAGTGCTATTTTAAAGGGATTTTATGGCCCAAATCAATTGTGGAGAGTCAAGAATAATTAAAAGTAAATGACACAACTGAGGTCTTACTGTCTTTAAGAGGATTAAATCTCTTTCCGAACATGGAGGTGTTTGGAATACCTGTTCTTGTATGTGTCTCAGATGCAGGGAAAATTCCTCGGAGCACTAACAGCTCCTCAACAAGCCAGTTAAGAATTTTAAGCAAATAAGAGGGATGCTCCTTTTTGCAGAAATGTAACATCTCAAAAATTGTGGAGTCATTTTCTATTTTGTGTTCAAATTTATGCCTATTTCAAAGAATATGAGAACTTGTTATTAAAGGTGCCTTGTGACTAAAAAACTGAAATGTCCTATATGAAGTTTTATATCATGAAGAAAAACAAGATGTATGGACCCACAAATAGTGGAATTTTTAAAATCAGTTTTCAAAAGAGATGTAAAATCTTCCGACTTCTTATAACTTAAAAGGTCCACGTTGCAATGATTTTGATATGTGTTTACCCTTTCATTTTAAATTCTAGTGGTGATTTTTGTCTTTTTATCACTCAACATCTAGGCAGAACAAATGTATATGAGACAGTATCTCAGTGTCCTCTGATATGTGGATAACACCCACTTAAATTTGGGGTCATCTCACCTTGACATGTTTCATAAGGAGTTTAGTTTCTTGATAAAAGCAAATCAAAGGCCCTCGTCTTCGTAGGCAAAGTGTCCTTGGTTTTAAAGGATAATAACTACATATGACATGACACAATTGAACCACCTGTTACAAAAATGGGCTTTCACAACACAGGTGTGAATTCAAAACTGAGCTCGACCATTTTGGAGCTACGTGGCATCGTGTGGATAATTATACTTCCTTGGCGTTAGTTTTCTAATCTCTAGAGTAAATAATGTAGTATGTAGCCCACTGGTTCTTGGGGGGGAGTGAATGAAAACATTTGTTGCGTGCTGGCCCACAGTCCCCGTTCCTCATCTCCTAAAAGCTTTAGAAACATCTAGTGGAAAATGAAGGGAGAGAGGTAGGGGGAGGAGGAGGAAAAAATCACCTGTTGTGGTTTTCATTTGTGGGTTTTTTTTAATTAATTTTTATTGGAGTATGGTTGCTTTACAATGTTGTGTTAGCCTCCACTGCACAACACAATGAATCAGCCATACACATACAGATGTCCCCTCCCTTTTAATTCCCTCCCATTTAGGTTACCACAGTGCATTAGGTAGGGCTCCCTGTGCTATTTTCATTTGTTTGTCATTCAAGTACTGAACAGAACAGTCTTCCTGTGTGTTTATCACTGATCCCATTTCTTTCCCCATCGATGGAGGTAAGTGCTATCCTAAGGACTGTGTTTGTAATTTCACTGTCTTTGCAAACAGTCTTCTGAGACTATGCTACATATCTATCTGTCCTCTACCTATCTCTCATCTAATCTATCCTACCTGGTTTTGCCCCGTGTACTTTTCAACTCTGAAAAAACGGCATCATACTTATATAGACTTCTGCAACTAGCTTGTATCTACAACTCGTTTGTTTATAGAGGTAGGTGATTCATTTTTATTTCTGAGTAATATCCCCTCACTTGAATATACCACAAAAGTGTAAGGCTATAGACTCAGGAAACGAATGGCTAGGTCAGAGAGTATTCGTGTGTTCAATTTTATGAGATAATGCCAAATTATTGTCTAATATGGTGATAACCATTTATACTCCCACTGGCAGAATACAAGCTGAGCTTACGGTTTCAAATCTCTTCCCATACTTGGTATCACCAGAGTTCTTAATTTTTGTCAATCTAGATGATATAAAATGGTATTACTTTGCAGTTTTACTTTGGATTTCTCAGGTTGCTAATATAGTTTAGCATATTTCTATATGTTTATTAGCCATTAATTTACCTTTTGCGTGAAAGGATTAACCATGTCGTCTGTGCATAGCTCTTTTCAACTTTTTTTTGCCGAAGATATTTATTTGCAATTCTAACGCTTTCTTGTTTATATGTATGAAAAATATCTTATTCCAGGTCAAATTTGTTCTTCCATTATCTTTATGGAAACTTAATTAACAGAAATTTCTAATTTTAATGTTGTTGAACCCATCAACCTTTTATGGCTAATGCTTTTTATTGTCTTGTTTAACAAAATCTTTCCCTACCCTGAGTTCATAGGGAGGTTCCCCTATATAGACCTTTTAAATCTTTGCCTTAAATATTTAAGCCTATGATCCATGTGGAATGTATCCATTTTTGTATGGTAGGAAGTAAGATCCAATTTCAACTTTGCCATATTAGTCAATATTTGACTCAGCATCACTTATTGAATAGTTAGTACTCTCCAGTTATTTACAATGCCACCTGTATTATAATCAAGAGACCACAAATATGTAATTCTTGTTCTGGGCTCTCAATTCTGTTCCATATTCTATCTGTCTGTTCCTGTACCAACACCATATACTTCTTTGATTACTATAGCTTTATTTTACAATAAAAAACTTTTAAAACTTTCCCCTTAAAAAACTTCCAACAACTTGTAAAATTTTTTCATGAAGGTCTTGTTTTTTTTGTTATATATATTTTCTTTATTATTTTAGATTCTACTGTAAATGGTATTGCAGGGGGTGGGGAAGAGAATAGTTTCCAAGGTAGACAATTGTGCCATTTACCAGAAAACAATATGGTTTCTTCCTTTTCAGTCCTCCTAATTATCTTTCTTGAATTATTTTCTTGAATTTATTTTTACTGAATTAGTCGATACTTCAAAAGCAATTCTGAGCACTTTTGTCTTGCTGTGGATTTGAAAGAAAACACTTCTAATGTCTCACTATAAAGAATAACAATTGATACAGGTTTTTGGTAGATAGCCTTTATCAGTTTAAGGAAGTATATTCTTGTCCTAGTTTCTAAGGGTTCATTTTTTTAAAAAATTACAAGGTGTTGCATGTTATCATTTTTTTTCTCTATCTAGGTAAGATAATTACGTAGCTTTTAACCTTTTTGTTGTTATTATGGTGATTTATATTTATAAATTTTTAATGGTAAATTACTCTTGCATTCTTAAAATTAACCCAACTGGATCGTGGTTGCATTCAGTTTGCTAGTAATTTTACATCCGTATCCACAAATGAGATTGGTCAACAATTTTCCTTTTTCATACTGATCTTTTCTAGTTTTAATATCATAATATAAATTACGGGGGGTCCTTTTTTTGATATTTTGTAAGGAAAAATTAAGATTAAAAGAAATATTATGGACTTCCCTCGTGGCGCAATGGTTAAGAATCCACCTGCCAATGCAGGGGACACGGGTGTGATCCCTGGTCCAGGAGGATCCCACATGCCGCAGAGCAACTGAGCCCGCACGTCACAACTACTGAGCCTGCGCTCTAGAGCCTGTGAGCCACAACTACTGAGCCCGCACACCACAACTACTGAGCCCACGTGCTGCAACCACTGAAGGCTGCCGCACCTACAGCCCATGCTCCACAAGAGAAGCCACTGCACTGAGAAGTACATGCACCGCAACGAAGAGTAGCCCCTGCTCGCTGCAACTAGAGAAAGCCCGCGTGCAGCAAAGAAGACCCAACACAGCCAAAAATAAATAAATATGTAAATAATAAATAAATTTTTTTAAAAAGAAATCTTAATCCAGAAAAAGCCTTATTATGCTATCTGCATCTGAAGAACTTCATTGGACCAGATTAAATTATATGGTCTATAAGTGTTTGGATAAGTTATGACCTCAATAGTAAGTCCTAAGGTGTTCCCCTCTGAACGTAGGAGTTGTCTGATCTATCCCATGGTTGATGGGATACTCCTCACCAGTTGAATGAAGAGTAAGAGAAAAGCAAATAAATTTGGTCTGGGCTTTAGGAAATGTTTTTATAGTATACTCTAAACTCAAATCAGTTTAAGAGGCATATGATAAAGATGTTAAAATTCACAATGTAGGAAATATTAACTGACGGTTGAAGCACAATTCACTGCCCTATTTTGCTAAAGAAACATAGCCTGGAGGAATAATTTCTGGTCTACCTTCTTTTGTGCACAGCTCTAAAACAACCCTTCCCCCTACCCCCCGCCAACTCCCTGAACTGAGAATTCTACTACAGATTTCCGTGGTCAGTTCAGGGAAGCAAAACCTCAAGCTCAGTAAGATTGAGGGACTTGCCCAAAGGATACTATGGTGCTTTAAAATGAAAACCTATCACACCTGAAAATCTTTTGGCGATGTCTATGTGTTTGCTTGTGTGAATATGATCAGTGACAGCTGGGCATTCAGGACAAGTTAATCTTTTCATTCATTTATTTATTCTTCATCAACATTTATCAAGTATTCACTATAATCAAGGTATAGGGCTAAGTATTATGTAGGCAACATAAATAAAATATTCCATTAAGTGAGCATTTACTAAGTCCCTCTAAGCACAAGGCACTCTGTTAAGTATTGTGAAAATTATGAAGTTAAGACAACATCGTTTCCTTGGATGCCCTTGGAAACAATATTGTCCTAAATGTGCTCACAATCTAGCATTTTTATTCACAGTAAGCAGGGCAAAACTTCTTAAAATGTGCTGAACTATATTTCAGTTAACTTTCGATTTTATTTTGTCTGAGCTGATCTTGTACTGGTAATAAGCTTTTATTGATTCAACTCTGTTTACTGACTCAGCAAATAAATGTGTAACGGTAACCTGTGCAAAACAGACCCCGTCGCTGGGGAAAGTGTTTGACCCTGTGGCACAGGAAGTCTTCTCGCGGCCTGATCTCACTGCTGAGTGAAAGGTAGGAGTTGGAGAGATAGGTGACCTTTAATGAGTTTGGACCTCTATCAGGAAATGACTCCACAAAAGTATGTTTAAGATGCCCCTTCGTTGCCACATCATGCAGAACACACAAAGTCACCGAAGACAGAGAGTACATCAAAGGGTACATAGGACTGACAGACACTTGAAGAGGACTTGGGTTAGTGAGAACTGCAAGGCCAAGCAAGCAGACGGCAGGCTCTTCAGGTTGACACGCAAGGCAGGCGGCCGGCACACACAGAACAATACGAAAAGGGCAACTCTCAGTAGGAATCAGTTGACGATGACCACCGAAAAGATGCAAAAATAAAGAATCATCTTTTACTAGTAAAGAATCATCTTTTACTAGTAACAAAAATAAAGAATCATCTTTTACTAGTTACTAGTAACTCTGGTATAAGAAAATGACAGATCTCAACTCAGACTCTGGGACAAGCATTGGGTAAGACACCTAGAAAAGGATCAACAAAACTCGAAAAAGTTTTCATCAATTTCTACCAAGAAAGAACTATAATTTTTTTACCCAAATTCTGCTGGATATTCCTTATTGTTATGCATGTATGTTTATTCTTAATGTATATAAATAATAAATTATTCTTATCCTACTGTGTGCAATCATTTTCAGCAAATTATATTTTGGCATTTCAATATTCTTCAATACATGACCTGCTTAAGTTATTGCTATAAGCTGATAGAAGAACTGGATTAGCACCCACCAAACAATGTGATCAAAAGTCTGTTACTCAGAAGAGAGAAAAACCAGGAATGCATCGCCCTTTACAGAATGGTGCTTAAATAAGATTTACTTCTGTCTGAATTAGATGGTCTACATTAGCCTTGAATTTTAAGACCAAAAACAACAAGGCAATGAAGAATACTGTGAAGAACTACCCTTCCTTGTCTATAACTGAAACCAACGGGTTAGTTATTTGATCCAGGATGACAGACCTCAAACACCACTATAAAGGGTGTTATTTGACCTCACTGGATGAAGAAGCGCAAACTCTTTTTTTCCCCCAGCTTTACTGAGATAAAATTGACTCTTCTGAAGGCAGAAAACTGATGTCCAAATTCTTTCATAGGGAATTACTGAATGAAACTGCCTAACTGGTAGTTGTTATTTTAGAAACTGAAATTACAATAGTAACGTACTATGGTAAGGAGCCCCCTTGGGTTGGCAGTGTTCTTGCTCCTTTCCTATCCTGGGACATTCCTGGCAGGCACCTGTCCAGGGGGTTATATACCAAATCTCCATCTGTGCAAGAACCTAATTAACTAATTTCCAAGGCCAAATCAGATTGCAGAGGGGCAATCAAATGTTCCTCTTCTTGTAAAGAATTTACAAAGTATTCACAAAATGTTAATATTTAGAGCTTCAGAATAAATAAATGCAGGCCTTCTGTGAATGATGTTTACATGTTTTAGGTCCTTCTAGTGAAGTTGTTTCTGACCGATTAACCAGAGCTTTGCCTCCTCTTCCCTGCCTGGTGCATGTTCAGGAAAGAATGGCCAACTTCACTACGGGTTTGGAATTTCGGGAGTGTGAAAGTTTTCCTCCAAGCCTCTATTCCAAGTTGCAGTGCCGCGAAGTTCACAGGATTCAGAGAGCTGCATTTTCCCTGCTTAAGCAGACTGTCCTCGTGGGGCTGCAGCTGCATGGCGTTCTAATCCGTGCCAGTCGCTCTGTGGAAAAAGACCGGCTCTACTTCCCACACTCAGAAACGGTCTCAGGCCAAGCCTTGGTTTCTTTAGTATCATCGACCTTCTCTCTGTGATAATTACGTGGAATTTCCTTCATCACTTCCAATCTAAATCTTTACTTCTGACCGTGAAAAAAGAGCCTCCGGGGGCTTCCCTGGTGGCGCAGTGATTGAGAGTCCGCCTGCCGATGCAGGGGACGCGGGTTCGTGCCCCGGTCCGCGAAGATCCCACATGCCGCGGAGCAGCTGGGCCCGTGAGCCATGGCCGCTGAGCTTGTGCATCCGGAGCCTGTGCTCCGCAACGGGAGAGGCCACAACAGTGAGAGGCCTGCGTACTGCAAAAAAAAAAAA
>NW_020173037.1:3958415-4034000 GCF_003031525.2 Neophocaena asiaeorientalis asiaeorientalis | reverse complement strand
AGAGCAGGATTTGAAAAAAAAAAAAAAAAATATATATATATATATATAGAGAGAGAGAGAGAGAGAGAGAGACTTTCCAGGAACTGTCCCCTCTTTACCCCACTCCACATTCTATTCTTTCTCTACTCTCTGTGCCCTCAGATGGATATTATTCACTTTTAATACCACTTCATGTTGTGATTTGTTGCTCAAGAACTGAGATCATTTCGTGTACATATCTCCTGAAGCAAATCAAAGGCTCCAGAAAGTCAGGGAACTTTCTTTTGTTTGTTGTAATTGATTTTATTTATCTTTGGCTGCGTTGGGTCTTTGTTGCTGCGCACGGGCTTTCTCTAGTTGAGGCGAGCGGGGGCTACTCTTCGTTGCGGTACGTGGGCTTCTCATTGCGGTGGCTTCTCTTGTCACAGAGCACGGGCTCTAGGCACGCGGGCTTCAGTAGTCGTGGCGTGAGGACTCAGTAGTTGTGGCTCGCGGGCTCTAGAGCGCAGGCTCAGTAGTTGTGGCGCACGGGCTTAGTTGCTCTGCAGCATGTGGGATCCTGCCGGACCAGGGCTCGAACCCGTGTCCCCTGCATTGGCAGGAGGATTCTTAACCACTGCGCCACCAGGGAAGCCCAAGGCAGGGATCTTGCCATCCCTTAAAATAAGGCCACACGTCTTCACAAAGCTGATGCCTAGTGAAGTTCTCTGTACACAAGCGCTACATGAGCTCTTTTGGGACGTGGATTTTCCTGACATGGAAACCCCTCTCTGAGTCATTCCCTCCAGTCCAGTGGTTCTCAGTTTTGGCTACACGTTCAAGTTACCTGGGGAGTTTGAAAGACACCAATGCCTGGGTCCCATCCAAAGACTGAGTTAACTAGTCTGGGTGTGGCCCAGATGCTGGGACTTGTCTGGTCCCCCAGGTGCTCCATCTCCAGCCAAAGTTGAGACTCACTGCGCCAGCTGCAATCTTCCTCAAACTTCCCCCAGACAGTAACCTGCAAGCTTACTGACTATACAGCTCACCAAGCCTATCCTACCAACTTCATTCAGTGGGTCTGAGATGCGGTCGCCTCACAGACAATCTAACCACCTCCCTCCAGGAATTTTCATCATCACGGAAGTGGAAGAGGCAGAGAAGATGGCTCACGGCTCCACTGAAAGTAAGGAGGTGCACTACTGCCAACTCGTACCTATCAGTGCCCGGTGAATGCAGACAGGAGATGCGCTAAGATGCCATCTGGGTGGCAGGGCAGGCGGGGAAGGGGAGGACAGCATGGGATCAGTCCAAAGCCAAGTCGCAGCTTTTGGAAGCAGGGACCCTGGCTGGACGTCGGCTGGCAGACGTTCACATCTGCTTTACCGATACAGACAATGTCATGGCTAGCCCGAACAGTGCGCACCGGGATGTGTACACTACGTGTCTGCCATTTTAGCAAGTGCCCTGGTAGCTGTTCTACACCGAGCATCTTGCCCCACATTTTGCTAAGCCTGACCTTGTTTGAGCTTTGTTACACTTGGAACAGTGAAGTGGTCTCCTGAGTCACCCCAGACGCCTGCACCTCCAGGATCCCCTCCAGCCATGGCTGCATTCAAAGGCTCCCCCAAAGGTCCAGGTGCGTGAGTGGGCAGAGCCACTCCGCAGACTTTGCAGTGAATTTTTGGAAATGGCCATCTCTAATGGCTGCTCTCTTTGACCTTGTAAAAAGAGGGCTTACATCTGAGTTTAGAGATGGTCTCATTTCTTTCTTTAAACCTTCATCAAAGATGCTACATTTCAGTCTGCCCTTTACTCAGAAGCAGAATAAAATCTTACCTACACGAGGCACTCATACCTTCAAGGGATTACAGTTGTGCTGAGATCCCTGGACATGGAACAGAGAACAAACATGACTCCATATTGAATCCATTCCTTTAGCTCCGACCTTCGTGCTCTGCTGCCTGTGCTTAGTTCTGCTGGCTCCGCACCTTTTGTAGAAGAACGTTGCCTGTAGCCTGAAATACACTGTACAGCCCATTCTCAAGGCTCTGTCCTTTAACATTATAACACTTTTCTATTCATAGAGAAATAAAGAGCTGCAGAACAGAGGATAACATTTGTCCTGCTGGAGGGCTCTAGGAACATCGTGACCAGACCTACCTAGACAGGTGCAAGAAGAAAGAATGCCAGCTCCAAGAGGTCTGCAACAACCAGTCACACTGCCTCCCCTTTTAGTATAAAAGAAGCCTGAATTCTACCTTGCGTAAGACGGTTCTTTGGGACACTAGCCCACCATCTTTTCAGTCTGCTGGCTTTGCGAATAAGGTCGCTATTCCTTGTCCCAGCACCCCATCTCTTGATTATTGGCCCAGGGAGCAGTACAAGCTTGGACTCGGACACAGACAGGACCTTGGAGCCACAGGACAGCCCAGGCCCCTGACCTCTAGCCATAAATGTTGGCCATTTCCATGATGAGAAAACTTGGGAAGCGCTGACTAAGGAGGCTTCCTGGTGAGGAAAATGCTGAGCAGTGAACGCCGCAAGCACGAGAAGCCTAAGGAGCGCCTCAACGGTAAATTGTGAAACGTTCACTGTTGGTGTGGAATCATCTGGACGGCGCTGAAGATGAACTCAGAGTCTGTGAAGGGTCCCTTTGGCGAGGGCATCCTTTCAGGGTATGGCTCAGTCTGGAAAGTACACTGTGTAGCCCTTTCCTATAAACCTCCTAAGGCAACTCCCCACCTCTGTCAGTAGTCACCCCACTCAGGTCCTATAAATCATTTCACTTCCCGTAAGGCCTCGAGCCAACTGGCGTAATGACATATCGAACTTCGAGTCCCTTGTGCCCCTGGCTGATTACATATTCACTAGCTTTTAAGAGGCGAGTCCAAGCTATTGAGTACCCTTCAAATTCGAGGCCAATTCCCTCGTTAGGGTTTCGTCCTTATTAGAATTTGAATGGCTGTTGGCACCGTTTCTTCCTCTCCACACTGTTTGCCTAAATGAGAAAATTCTTGAGCAGTTCCTATGCTTTAATACAGGTAACATGGAGCAAAATTAATACCGAAGCCTCCGTTTTGTAAATAAAGAAATTATGTCTCCAAAGAATGCTGCTCCTTTTCAATATTAAGAGGACATCTGGTTTAATAACACATTTCCCAAGCCACATAAAGAGAGGCCCTATTTGGACAACAAGATATTGATTGGAAACCGTCTCTTCCTATAAACGCTCGACTGTATAGGCAACAAGAGGCCACGCAAATTCAATGGACAATTTCAGCACCTCTCCAGAGCCATGGGAATGTTGGCTTTCGATTTGGTCACGCAGTCATCCCTGTTTTCACAAAGGGCTGGAAGATTCCAGAAAATTCCAGAATCAGATCTCAATCATCCCTTCTCTCTCCTGATTACAGAGCTCCCCCGTGGCTCTCTCACACGCGAGCTCTCCTACAGACAGGGTAAGAGGTGAAGCTGGATGCCCACTGCACAGCAGTTGTGTCCTCCCTGGTGAATTATAACAAATTCTCTGCGTCTCAATTTTCCCAGAAATGCTGTGAGAAAAATGACACACCTTAAATTACCCTGGAGTCCGGAGAGGACAGGGATATATAACCGTAACACAGCATTCTCCTTACTGTTTAGGTTAAACTAAGTTTGCATTATACCAGCGTGAGCTCTGTCACACCCCAATTGTTGGCACAGAAATGTCCCAGTGACGTGACGTTTCAGATGCATTGTCTTCGCAATTCGACTGCAGCCACAGATATTTCTGAGTGCCTTTTATTTGCCTGCACTGTCCTAGGCTCTGAAGATAGACATTAAAAGACAAAGTACTGATTAATCTTGACTTCTTCCTGATTTTCAACTAGGAGGTATAAAGCCAACCTTATTCCCTTGATTCACTTTTAGATTCTCATTTGTTTCATGATCTGTGCTGGGAGCCAAAATCTACCCTTAAAAACACAAGCAAACAGCAAAATCCCTTTACGATATTCGGCTGAAAGGAAACGTTACTCAAATAGGTAGTACCTCATTATTATTAGTTAATATAAACTAAAATGGTATTTTAGTTAGATTCAGCTGGTCTACTATTAACTAAGATTCAGTACTGATACAGCGTAGAGCAACAGTTTACAAATATTGAGTTTGTCTTAGTTTGTTACCTTCTGTTTAACCTGTTTAGCCATCATTAAAACATTAAAAACACGATTGTTTCTGTTGGCAGATGCCCCAGAAGTCAAGGAGGTGTGCATGCTGGTGTAGACCCAGCCACGCTACAGACAGCTTCCCTCCCTTATAACTTCCATAAACAAGGCTTTCTTTTGGCTTGGCCAAAAAGTTCGTTTGCATTTTTCCATAACATCTTACTTTTTGGCCAACGCCAATAAAAATCATGTGAACTCACACTGTTATTGCAAATCTGATTATGGAATGACCTGATTTATTGGCTAAATAAGATGATTTTTAACTCACTCCTAAAATGCTTGAAGAAAACATGATCACTTCTATTTCCACAATCATTTTACTGATAGGATTTTTACATTTAACTTTCCTGGCAAACAGATCAAATATAAACTTTAGGCTTGCCTAAAATACCTACCAAAAGTTCTGACTATTTCACTGTATTTGTAATCATTTTTCTGGCTAACTTTCTTCCTACCGTCTCTTATTGGAATGATAAATAGGGTGCAGACTTAGCCACATGGTATCGTATAACTGATGCAGTGGAATGGTTAGGGGTTGAGGGTTCTGGAATCAGTCGGTATGTTTGATTCTGAGGCTCTAAGCTTGTCAGCTACATGACCTCAGGCAAGTAACTTAATCTCCTTCAGCCTCAGCATCTTCTTCTAAAAAGTAGACAAAAGGGTAGCACCTACCTCAGAAGGATAAGGAGAGGGTTAAAGGTCAGAGCAGGTAAAATGCTTAGTGCAATGCTTGTCACGCGGTAAGCCTGGGGTGAATGCGAGCAGTTAATATGAAGCAGGGATTTTACATATAGTTCAACACTAACTCTTCCATTGATCAAATCAGAGGAGTTTTTGTTTGTCTATTTGCGCCCATGTTAATGGCACAGAGCTACGATCAGGAGAGCTGGCAAACTGTAGAAGCCACTGGATTGAGTCCAAAGACTTTATGCACTGATCCTGTAACTTATTAAGTCTGAAACTATGCGCAGGTCATTCATGTCCCTGGGCCTTTGTTCCCTGCACAATGGGGACATAATTCATAGAGAAGTTTGTGATGAAGATGAAATAAAGCAACCGTATGCAGAAATAGTTTGGAAATTGTACAGCAAGCACCTAAGAGATGTAAGCTATTATGAACGGATGCTTTAAATAAAATGTAGTAATGATGAATTGGGGGTGATATTAATTATTTAGTGCTTACCATGAGGCAAACATAGTGCTAGGCACTGTAGATGCATCATCGCCTGTCTCTAAGTGTAATCTGAGACCATGCAAAGGGAATTTCACAGTTTTGCAATCTATAAATAGCTGAATTGCTGATTTTAACCTCTCTTCTTTTACTTTAGCATTATTATTTTTTAAATCAAGGCCTGATCCATTCCACTGTAGCTTTGGGAAATGCCTTTGGCCTTCTGTCACTGTGCTATTACCTCTAGCTCTGTAATGGACCATTTTACAATGTATATAAGAAGTAGTACTTACATATGTAAGAAGTAGTACTACATATGCATTTATTGCCTTAATCTTGTTGCCTACGCTGAGATAAGTTTTTAATAGCTTCTTTGTACGTGAACTGAATACTTTCTTTGCTTTTTAAAATTACTTTACATATCCTTTCCAATTGCAGGAAGCTGAGGTGCTTATAGCTGGTTCAAAGTCTAGACTATCAATTTGCTAAATTTAAGGTCAAATTATGTTTTTTGTAGACATCAGAATGTGTAATAATTCTCACCACAAAACAGAAGGAGTTGAGGTGTGTTTGTTATATTTATCCTAATGTTCCAAAAGGACTACAGTTACGAGTTGTATTTTGTACAGTGGTAGAAGTGCCATTCACATTGTAATGATTATTTATTATGACAGATATTAGTATATTTTTCTAACAAAATCAGTATTTTACTATAATTTTCTAATTGATGATAAGTGTATTCAAAAGTGGAATCCACTTCTTCATTTACAGGAAGGCGCTTTTATGGGCTGTACCCCTAAAATAGGTATATTTATAGATCATATATTTATATATAATCAAAATAAAATATTTATATCTATAAAGTTATATTCATAACTATTCTTGATTTAAACCCTCAACAGTGTAACCCTCATTGTCAGTTTTAAGCTGTTCTTTTACTATTTCTGTTGGTTTTTGATCATCTCTTCTGTACTCCATAACAAAGGTTATTGAAGGTCAAGGAGCTGTGACATCAAATTGCAAGTTTATCCAGGCGGAGTAGATTAGAGTTGACATCACTGTCATGCTCAGTCATTACTTTGACAAAATCACCACCAGGATAGCACAGATATCTCAGTCCGTGGAGACCCAATCCAGTTGATAGGTCCACAGGCAGATCACTTTTACCTTCATCTTTCAGCTGCTCTCTCGGAATCAATGGCAGCCATGACAGAGATGTACCAAAACTTCATGAAAAACACATCAGGAAAACCAAGGCCTGATACTGTCAATTAGGCAAGACCTTTGATCTCCAGGAAAACACTTTATTTGGCAGCGTAGATGCTTCTAGGTTGGGCATTTATTTTTTCTGACAGTCTCAGGATTCTTAGGACCACCATAAAATTAGGCAGAGCTTTAGTGAAAATTCCTTCCTGTACTTTTAATTAGGGATCTTAGTCATAAAACTTCATTTGTAAAAATCTGGCAGAAGCCCGTGTTTTTGTGTCGGACAGATTCCATTTTAAAGTTCAAAATATAAAAGCTCATAAGGAGCTTACTGTCTCTATTCATTTCATTACATTAAAATGATCACAAAGTGAATGCTTTTTGTCCATAAAGTAACAAAAATCCAATTTTTGCAAGAAGCTCATTAACGGCTGCTGTGGGTAGGGATAAGCCTCACTAAATACTATTAATACACTAGCAACCCATTGCCTACTATGAAGGTATGTGGATACACCCCTTTAAAGAATCACGGAGCAAAAGAAATTCAGATTATAAATGTATGAAAATGACTGAAACAGTGAGTGAACTAAATCATCAAGAGTTGTGGCAACCTTAAACTTTATCACCCAAATCATCAGTAGCATATTGTCATGGCAACTAAAAAGCAAGGTCAGCTGCCAAGTCTAGGGTTCTCCCTACTGACATCCATAACTACCGGATTGTAGGAAAGGAATATGGACTGCTTTTCCCTCCACACGTCTTCTCTGTAGTCAGGGTTGTGTTACTAGTTACTTATCTTGCATCCGTCAATCGTACCGGGAATGGCTGTAGGCAAGTCAGACCGGAAGTCTTCTGCTGACCCTACTCAGGACAGGTTCTCTGCCAAATCCTCTTGTAGTGTCCAACCACATCTACTGTGTGTACCCCTGGGAAGCATGAAAGAAAGAGAGGGCCACCCTTCTCTCTTCCCCTTTTATGCTGCCTTAAATGTTCTAACACGTTCTCCCTCTTTCCAATCCATTCTTATTCTTTTAACAGAAATCTAGATATTAGCACTGTTTTATTTTTTTCTGATTCTTTTATTCAACAAATTCAATTGTTTCCTAATTTTTTTCAACAGGTAAATTATGTCTTTATCCGCATATGACATTTGATCTTTCAAACCCATAATCTGGTTGAGATTTTTAAGGTGGTAAGAGAATAATGCAATGTTTTTAAGACACCCAATTATGAGCTTTGAAAACACAAATTTAAAATCCTCAGTGAAAGCACAACCACACATTCATGTGAAGGTTAATATACTTACTACAAAGGAGCTGGGGGAAACTGCCTCTTGTTAAGAGATCACCACGTACAGGGCACAGTTCTCTCTGGAACTAGTGGCTGCTCTCCCTACCTCACCCACTGCTTCCCTGACAGCTCAGATATCAGCAGAAAGACACTGCCCTCAGCTCCGAGAAATAGAAAAGAGAAACTCTCCAAAAGGGTCTGGACAAGCTTGGGCTGTGTCCCTTGGTGCCATAAAGCAGCAGATGGTAAGCTAACTGCTTGGCTGACACACCTGGAGAGATTTATAAAACCACAGATTCCTAAGCCACATGGCCAGAGATTCTGATCCTGCAGGTTTGGGGGTGTGGCCAGCTTTAGTACTGGTAAACGTAAAAAGACCTCAAAATGGTTTTGATAGGTAACCTCATTTAGAGATCATGCCCACTACCTTAAACAGTAGTCTTCAAATATTTCTTTGTATACTCAAAAGAATTCTGAAGACCAGATACCTCCTCTGACATTTAAAAATGAAAATCTGAAATTTTTCATTGTAAGCTTTAAAACTTGTAAAAAGAAGTAAAACTGATGCCATTTTAAATGTTAACGGTTATATCACCCTTTCAAATATGTGCAATGGAATCTAAGTATCTGAGCAATTTGATAGCCAAAACTGTCCAGTTAAAAATATGTAAAAAATATGGAAACACAAAAAACCCTTCCAAGTGGCCAAAGCAATCTTGAGAAAGAAGGACAAAGCTAGAAGCATCACGATGCCTGATTTCAAACTATATTACAAAGCAATCGTAATCAAAACATTGGTACTGGCATGAAAACAGACACATAGATCAATGGAACAGAATGGACAGCCCCAAAAAACCCACACATATACGGTTAATTAATTTAGGACAAAAGAGCCAAAACTACACAACAAGGAAAGGACTGTCTTTTCAATAAATGGTGTTGGGAAAACTGGACAGACACATGGAGAAGAATGAAACTGGATCCCTATCTTATGCCATACACAAAAGTTAAAACTCAAAACATATTAAAAATTTGAACATTAAGACCTAACACCATAAAACTCCTAGAAGAAAATTTAGGCAGTAAGTTCACTGACATTGATCTAGGCAATGATTTTTTGACTTGACAGCAAAAGCAAAGGCAGCAAGAGCAAAAAAACCCAAACAGGACTACATCAAACTAAAAAGCTTCCACACAGCAAAAAAAACCATCAACAAAATGAAAAGGAAACCTACCATGGGAGAAAATATTTTGCAAATCATATATCTGGTAAGGGGTTAATATCCAAAATATGTAAAGAACTCATGCAACTCAATAGCATAAAAACAAATAATCTGATTTAAAAATGGGCAAAAGATCTGAATAGACATTTTTTCCAAAGCAGACATACAGATGGCCAACAGGTACATGAAAAGATGCTCAGCATCACTAATCCTCAGGGAAATGCAAATCAAAACCACAATGAGATATCATCTCACACCTGTTAGAATGGCTATTATCAAAAAGACAAGAAATAACAAGTGTTGGTGAGGATGTAGAGAAAAAGGAAAATTTCTGTGCTGTTTGTGGCAGCTTTAATTGGTGCAGCCACTGTAGAAAACAGTGTTTCCCAAAAAAATTAAAAATAGAACTGCCATGTGATCCAGCAATTCCACTTCTGGGTATTCATCTGAAGAAAAGGAAAACACTAACTCGAAAAGATATCTGCACCGCCATGTTCACTGCAGCATTATTTACAATAGCCAAGACATGGAAGCAACTTAAGTGTCCATCAATAAATGGATGGATAAAGAAAACATGGTATATACACATACAGTGAAATATTAATCAGCCATAAAAAGAAGGAAATCTTGCCATTTGCATTAACGTGGATGGACGTGAGGACATTATGCTAAGTGAAATAAGTCAGACAGAGACAAATATCATACCATCTCACATATATGTGGAATCTAAAAACAAAACAAAACAAAAACACACAAACTCATAGATATAGAGAACAGATCGGTGAAATAGGTGAAGGATACAAAACTTCAAAAGGTACAAACTTCCAGTTATAAAACAAATAAGCCCTGGGATGTAATGTACAGTATAGTGGCTGGGATCAGTAATATCGTATAGTATTGGGGTTAGTAATACTGTATTACATTGGGACCGGTAACATCGCATCGTACTGGGACCAGTAACGTTGCATGGTATTGAGACTGGTAACGCTGCTTCGTACTGGGACTGGTAACATCGCATCGTATTGGGACTAGTTAATACTCTTGTATATTTGAAAGCCGCTAAGAGAATAAATCTTGAAAGTTCTCATCACAAGAAAAACAAAATTTGTAACTGTGGTGTTCAGTTGATATACAAATATCAAATCATTTTCTTGTACACTTGAAACTAATATAATGTATCAATTATATCTCAATAAAAAAATGTAAACATTATTTTACATATTTTTTACATAAACAACTAAAAATTTTTTTCTCTAATTCCTTGTACTCCATGAATTTCTAATCTCCGTTTCACTTCCCTTATTGTACTTTAGGCTAATATAATATGCATTTATTTTGAAATTTTAATTGATCATGCTATTAGACTTTCTTGACACAAATATCATGTATTTAAATGAAATTTTTAAAAGACTGATATAACCGTAGATCTCTAAAGTGTTAACACTTTTTTCGCTTTCATTACATTATGAAATGCGATGCCTGCCTGCCTCGCTTGTGAGGTTCTTTAAGTGGGTCGGCACTGAGACTCTACACAGCACCCAAGTCCTTCCTCAAGGAGGGAGGTTTTCCCTGAAGCCTCCAGAGAGAGTGGATTAGCACCTCTCGGTCATCAGGGGTTCTGGGGAGCTGACTAAAAATATCCCACAGCATCTGCAGGGCTGAATGACAAGTCATTTCAGTGGCCGCTGGGGGCACCAAACTGTCAGTCTGCAAGACAACTGGACCACTCAGTCTGGATTAAGGAGACGCTCTGAGACATCAGGAAATCCGACCTGGCATTTAGTTACTCTACAGATCCTGGGGGCAGGTGAGCCCTGTAAGGTGTCCAGGGCACAGGCTCAGAGGCAGCCGAGAGGGGTACCTCACCAGGGGGCCTTGTGACCTGGGCTAAACGCCAGGGGAGGGGATGGGGAGACGAGGACACAGGCCAGCAAGGAGCTGATGGAGGCCTCATGTTCTCAGCCGCTGGTGGCCGCTCTCCGGACCAGAAGCACAGCGTGTGTCCCTCGGCTGTCTCATATCCAGAGCTCCCAGCGCCCGCAGGGGACGTTTTCAGCGGCAGTAGCCCTGGTGGCCTAAGGGGGCCTCCTGCCCCGCGGCTGCTAAGAAAATCACATGGATGCTCTAGTCTTCCCGTGGGGCTCCTTGGGCTCTGCCTTTTCCAGCCCAGGGACCCTGGTTTCTGCAGACCAGTGGCCACTGCAGGAGGGGACCCCAGCAGCGTGCTCCTGGGAAGAGGGGGATCAGGAAGGGGACCATGGGTGCTGGACCCCAGGATGCGGTGGAGGCACCTGCAGGGGGACCCAGTGAGGGAACCAGGCCAGAGGCGGAGCAGAGGTCAGGACACAGAGGGACAGGCGCGTGGGGACCGTCCCAACGGTTCTGAGTGCAGAAAGGGATGAAATGCATGTGCGCTCGGAGGAGGGACCCAGGGAGGGGGGATGGGAGTCAGCCACGAAGAAACCACAGAAAAGACAAGAAAGGGCAGAGAAGACAGAGGTTAAAAAAGCATCCGTGAGATTCCTCACCATAGAATGGGTGGAGTTAAAAAGAGGAGTCTGTTTTTGTTTTGTAAATAAGTTCGTTGGGCTTGGCATATACACACTGCTATATTTAAAACGCATAACCAACAAGGACCTACTGTAGAGCACAGGGAATGTTATGTAACAACCTAAATGGGAAAAGAATTCGGAAAAGAATAGGTACTCGTATATGTACACTGAATCACTTCGCTGTACACCTGAATCTAACAACGTTGTTAATCAACTATGCTCCGATATAAAATAAAAAGTTTAAAAAGACAGAGAGAGGAGCATAAATAAATCAAGGTATCTGTCTCAGGCAGCAGTGCGACGGCTGACGGGGAAATGGGAGAGCAGCTCTCAACCAGCCGAGCCTGTCCAGGCTTTTCATCCCAAGACCTCTGCACAGTCTCCTTGGACAGGTCGCTTCAACGTCACTGCATCCCTTCGCATTCAGAGGGGACAGGAGGGGAAGGATGGAGCAAGGAGAGTCTAGGAGGGCCTCCGCGGTGCTCTGACCCCCCTCCACCAGCCACGCGGTGATGTTCACCCACGAAACGGGGACCTGACCCTCCCAACGCCGCACCCGCATCGGGGCACCAGCCCAGCTGTGGAGCGGCTTTCCCTCCGTGGAGGCTTGTTATCCTCATTTGCTCTCACCATGCGCCCCCAACCCTGGAGCCCCCATGAGTCTAACCAGAACAAAGGCTCCATTAAGATGAATGACGTACTTGCTGCATGTCCACTTTCGTACAGTATACTCGCACAATACCAGCTATTGTGTTGTTATACAGCTGGTAACAGAAAAATCTAGAATTCCCCCCCCCATGGTCTGCCTCAATAACCCGAGTCCCCAATTATTTACATGGCTGTCTATTTCAGATCAATTTTGATCCAGTGTGAAAAACTTTGGATTTTCCTTTTTGTGCCTAAATGCACAAAAATATATATAAATGTTAGATAAACAAAGCATATATATTTATTTTAAATAACTGACAGAACTGCAAATCATTCGACATTGCCTACCTTTTGGTACACAGGCATCAAATTCACCATTTTTTAATAGTTTGATTTTAAAAAACACCTCCTAACTTAACTTGGTGGGTTTATGTTGCCAATCACTTCTGACCATAATTCGTCGTGGAATGGATAGCACAGGGATTTCAACAAAGACGTTAAGGAGCTCTGCAAGAATCATATTTAAAAAAAAAAAACCTGGCAATGGAAGCATGGTCTAATCCTAAGTGTCACAGTGTATGTTTACGTAATGGTTGAGTGACTTATTGGTCTTGATTTACTTGGACACTAAGCCTTTTAATGGGTGCTCCTGCAAAGAGGCAAATCCATAGACAGCAGGTCATGGTCTGTAGTGAAAGGCCGGTTCTGGGCAATTGAAGGTCTAAAGGTCTAATGGCAGAGATCTGGTTTCAAATAAAACCTAAGGGACTGAATCAGAATGTATAACCCGAACAGGCATCATCAACTATAGAAATTTGGCCACCGCACCATCCTGTCTATAAGCTGCGTTCCAGGATGGTCACAGGATCTGGCGGAGGGAAGGAGTAGTCCCAGCAGATAGCAAAGCCAACAGGGCCTGGGGTGGCAGAAGGAGGTGGTCGAGGGTCTTCACAAATGCTCAGTGTATGGAAGACTCTTATGAACTCGGGAAACGGGACACAGACAGACTCCTTGAAAGCCCAGCTCTCCACCCAGGCTTTAAAGGAGGATGGAAGGGGATTTTCCCACAGAGCCATTGACTGGGGCAAACTCGATTACAAATGAAGACTAGAGAAATCTTCCTCATTTAGTTCCACAGGGCTTTGGATGGGCCAGACATTTACCTAACAGTGGCTTTCTATCCCAAAGCCCCATCTTCCCAATTTCAGTGAACAGTGGAAGTCCTTTGCTGACAAACAAAAAGCTTGATAGTACAAAGTCTGTATAAGACGAAGTATTGGTAAGAGAGGGAAAAGATGAATCTGGTATGTATTGTTTCAAAGATTGAAAAAGCCCTGTTTTTCAAATTCATTTCAAAAGTGACAACTCTCAGATTTGTCAAGGCTGCTCAACACAAGTGTGTTTTCATGAACCAAAGTCATTTTGATTCCGGCATTCGATTCTTTCTGCTGTTGATCCAGAACTTAAGCAACTTTAGAAGTATTTGAAGGCCTGTCCAGTTTTAGCATACATATCACATGTTATCTTTCAAAAGTTATTATTCCTTTTCACAGACACTTCATTCTCTCTCTCTTTTTTTTTTTTTTTGCGGTACGCGGGCCTCTCACTGTTGTGGCCTCTCCCGTTGCGGAGCACAGGCTCCGGACGCGCAGGCTCAGCGGCCACGGCTCACGGGCCCAGCCACTCCGCGGCATGTGGGATCTTCCCGGACCGGGGCACGAACCCGCATCCCCTGCATCAGCAGGCGGACTCTCAACCACTGCGCCAATAGGGAAGCCCTCTCTTGTTTTTATCTAAGCCTCCATAGCCCTGTCTCCTAAACTTAAGCGGTCATAAGAATCCACTGAGTTCTTCTTAAAAATATAAATCCAGAGGCCCATCTCCTGGACATTCTGATTCACTAGTTCAGTAACAGGAATTAGATTTGTAGAGGGTTCCCTGGGTGAATTTCGGGAGAATTTGGGAAACACTGTGATAAACATTGTTGAATTAAACAAGGGATGCTTTTTCTACCTCACGTTTTTTGAAAAGAAATACTTATTTTCTTCATCACAAAGCTATGGCCACAGGCAAGGAATTGCTCTTCCTTTATTATAAGTCTTTGAAACCCAGTAATTATTTTCCCTATATCATTGGGCCTAGAAAATTCTGCTTGGTAAGAAAGATGCTCAACAGCGATTCTTGCTTTGAGCTCAGCCATTCTAGCCTCCCACTCCTGCTTCCTTACCCTTGGGAAAAGGAAAATGCACAAGCAGCCACAGAGAGCAGACCTTCCTAGCCTCCCTTCATAAACATGGTCCCATAAAAAGCTGTTTCACAAGGTCCAAATATAGATACAGATGAAAGCCAATCTGTTTCAAATGGATTTGGAGTTCATTAAGTCTAGTGATACACTCTCTTCGTCTCTCCGGACAAGGGAGTTGATGATTCTTTCCAGAGCTGGAACTTTGGTCTCGGTTCATGAATACCTTTCTGAGTAGCAAAACCAAGGAATAAGAAATCTAGTTTTAATTAATTGAACCATGACACAAGTACCTGCCATATGGATTTTCAGGCTGTGTGGACACACGTTTCTAATTCTCTCTTCTTCTCCTCGTAAGAGATTCCAGCGAATACAAACGTGGCATAGATTATATCACAATCAAAATGGTGGCAGAAGAGAGAGTTTATAATGAACTACAAACATAAATGTTAACAAATACAAATATACATTAGCTGTGCCTTGGCAGACATTTCTTAAGAAGCTTCAGAACATTTGCATCTTTGAAAGGAAATTTTTAAAAAAATGTCAGCTGACAGGTAAGGCACTATCTTTTTTTTCTTGAATTTAATTTAATTTTTTTATACAGCAGGCTCTTATTAGTCATCCATTTTGTGCACACCAGTGTATACATGTCAATCCCAATCTCCCAGTTCATCCCACAACCACACCCCTTCACCACTTATTGAAGAGGATGTCTTTTCTCCATTGTATATCCTTGACTCCTTGGTCACAGATTAGTTGACCATAGGTGTGTGGATTTATCTCTGGGCTTTCTATCTTGTTCCATTGATCTACGTTTCTGTTTTTGTGCCAGTACCATACTGTCTTGATTACTGTAGCTTTGTAGTATATTCGGAAGTCAGGGAGTCTGATTCCTCCAGCTTCGTTTTTTCCCTCAAGACTGCTTTGGCTATTCGGAGTCTATTCTGTCTCCATACAAATTTTAAGATTTTTTTGTTCTAGTTCCATAAAAAGTGCCATTGGTAATTTGATAGGGATTGCATTGAATCTGTAGATTGCTTTGGGTAGTATAGTCATTTTCACAATATTGATTTTTCCAATCCAAGAACATGGTATACCTCTCGATCTGTTGGTATCATTTTTAATTTCTTTCATCAGTGTCTTATAGTTTTCTGCATACAGCTCTTTTGTCTCCCTAGGTAGGTTTGTTCCTAGGTATCTTATTCTTCTTGTTGCAATGGTAAATGGGAGTGTTTCCTTAATTTCTCTTTCAGATTTTTCATCATTAGTGTATAGGAATGCAAGAGATTTCTGTGCATTAATTTTGTATCCGGCAACTTTACCAAATTCATTGATTAGCTCTAGTACTTTTCTGATGGCATCTTTAGGATTCTCTACGTATAGTATCCTGTCATCTGCAAACAGTGACAGTTTTACTTCTTCTTTTCCAATTTGTATTCCTTTTATTTCTTTTTTTTTTTCCTCTGATTTCTATGGCTAGGACTTCCAAAACTATGTGGAATAATAGTGGTGAGAGTGGATATGCTTGTTTTGTTCCTGATCTTAGAGGAAACACTTCCAGTTTTTCTCCATTGAGAATGATGTTTGCTGTGGGTTTGTCATATATGGCCTTTATTATGTTGAGGTAGGTTCCCTCTATGCCCACTTTCTGGAGAGTTTTTATCATAAATGGGTGTTGAATTTTGTCAAAAGCTTTTTCTGCATCTATTGAGATGATCATATGGTTTTTATTCTTTAATTTGTTAATATGGTGTATCACATTGATTGATCTCCATATATTGAAGAATTCTTGCATCCCTGGGATAAATCCCACTTGATCATGGTTATGATCCTTTTAACATGTTGTTGGGTTCTGTTTGCTAGCATTTTGTTGAGGATTTTTGCATCTATACTCATCAGTGATTTTGGTCTGTAATTTTCTTTTTTTGTAGTATCTTTGTCTGGTTTTGGTATCAGGGTGATGGTGGCCTCATAGAATGAGTTTGGGGGTGCTCCTTCCTCTGCAATTTTTTGGAAGAGTTTGAGAAGGATGGGTGTTAGCTCTTCTGTAAATGTTTGATAGAATTCACCTGTGAAGCCATCTGGTCCTGGACTTTTGTTTGTTGGAAGATTTTTAATCACAGTTTCAATTTCATTACTTGTGATTGGTCTGTTCATATTTTCTATTTCTTCCTGGTTCAGTCTTGGAAGGTTATACCTTTCTAAGAATTTGTCCATTTCTTCCAGGTTGTCCATTTTATTGGCATAGAGTTGCTTGTAGTAGTCTCTTAGGATGCTTTGTATTTCTGCGGTGTCTGTTGTAACTTCTCCTTTTTCATTTCTAATTTTATTGATTTGAGTCCTCTCCCTCTTTTTCTTGATGAGTCTGGCTAATGGTTTATCAATTTTGTTTATCTTCTCAAAGAACCAGCTTTTAGTTTTATTGATCTTTGCTATTGTTTTCTTTGTTTCTATTTCATTTATTTCTGCTCTGATCTTTATGATTTCTTTCCTTCTGCTAACTTTGGGTTTTGTTTGTTCTTCTTTCTCTAGTTCCTTTAGGTGTAAGGTTAGATTGTTTATTTGAGATTTTTCTTGTTTCTTGAGGTAGGATTGTATAGCTATAAACTTCCCTCTTAGAACTGCTCTTGTTGCATCCCATAGATTTTGGATCATCGTGTTTTCATTGTCACTTGTCTCTAGGTATTTTTTTATTTCCTCTTTGATTTCTTCAGTGATCACTTGGTTATTTAATAATGTATTGTTTAGTCTCCATGTGTTTGTGTCTTTTACGTTTTTTTCATGTAATTGATTTCTAATCTTGTAGTGTTGTGGTCCAAAAAGATGCTTGATATGATTTCCATTTTCTTAAATTTACGGAGGGTTGATATGTGACCCAAGATATGATCTATCCTGGAGAATATTCCGTGCACACTTGAGAAGAAAATGTAATCTGCTGTTTTTGGATGGAATGTCCTATAAATATCAATTAAATCTATGTGGTCTATTGTGTCATTTAAAGCTTGTGTTTGCTTATTAATTTTCTGTTTGGATGATCTGTCCATTGGTGTAAGCGAGGTGTTAGAGTCTCCCACTATTATTGTGTCACTGTTGATTTCCTCTTTTAGAGCTGTTAGAAGTTGCCTTATGTATTGAGGTGCTCCTATGTTGGGTGCATATATATTTATAATTGTTATATCTTCTTCTTGGATTGATCCCTTGATCATTATGTAGTGTCCTTCCTTGTCTCTTATTTTAAAGTCTATTTTATCTGATATGAGTACTGCTACTTCAGCTTTCTTTTGATTTCCACTTGCATGGAATATCTTTTTCCATCCCCTCACTTTCAGTCCGTATGTGTCCCTAGGTATGAAGTGGGTTTCTTGTAGGACAGCATATATATGGGTCTTGTTTTTGTATCCATTCAGTGAGCCTGTGCCTTTTGGTTGGAGCATTTAATCCATTCATGTTTAAGGTAATTATTGATATGTATGTTCCTATTCCCATTTTCTTAATCATTTTGGGTTTGTTTTTGTAGGTCCTTTCCTTCCCTTGTGTTTCCCACTTAAAGAAGTTCCTTTAGCATCTGTTGTAGAGCTGTTCTGGTGGCGCTGAATTCTCTTAGCTTTTGCTTGTCTGTAAAGCTTTTGATTTCTCCATTGAATCTGAATGAGATCTTTGCTGGGTAGAGTAATCTTAGTTGTAGGTTTTTCCCTTTCATCACTTTAAGTATATCATGCCACTCCCTTCTGCCTTGTAGAGTTTCCACTGAGAAATCAGCTCTTAACCTTATGGGAGTTCCCTTGTATGTTATTTGTCGTTTTTCCCTTGCTGCTTTCAATAAATTTTCGTTGTCTTTCATTTTTGCCAATTTGATTACTATGTGTCTAGGCGTGTTTCTCCTTGGGTTTATCCTGTATGGGACTCTTTGTGCTTCCTGGACTTGGGTGGCTATTTCCTTTCCCATGTTAGGGAGGTTTTTGACGATAATCTCTTCAAATATTTTCTCGGGTCCTTTCTCTCTCTCTTCTCCTTCTGGGACCCCTATAATGTGAATGTTGTTGCGTTTAATGTTGCCCCAGAGGTCTCTTAGGCTGTCTTCATTTCTTTTCATTCTTTTTTCTTTCTTCTCTTCTGCAGCAGTGAATTCCACCAATCTGTCTTCCAGGTCACTTATCCGTTCTTCTGCCTCAGTTATTCTGATATTGAGTCCTTCTAGTGTATTTTTCATTTCAATTATTGTATTGTTCATCTCTGTTTGTTTGTTCTTTAATTCTTCTAGGTCTTTGTTAAACATTTCTTTCGTCTTCTTGATCTTTGCCCCATTCTTTTTCCGAGGTCCTGGATCATCTTCACTATCGTTATTCTGAATTCTTTTCCTGGAAGGTTTCTATTTCCACTTCATTTAGTTGTTTTTCTGGGGTTTTATCTTGTTCCTTCATCTGGTACATAGCCTTCTGCCTTTTCATCTTGTCTGTCTTTCTATGAATGTGGTTTCTGTTCCACAGGCTGCAGGATTGTAGTTCTTCTGGCTTCTTCTCAGCTTAAATTAATTCCCAGACTGTCCTCCCCTTTTTGTCCTCTCTCTCTTCCTCTTTCTCTCATTCTTTCTTTCTTCTCTCAATTGATAATGAGTGGAGGAATAGAGAAAATGGAATTGATCTGCTAGTGTTGGAGGGTCTCCTGTAGAGGCAGGGGGTGGCTGTGGCTCACCATGAGGACATGGACACTGGCAGCAGAAGTTCTGGGAAGTACTCCTTGGCGTGAGCCTTTCCAGAGTCTGCCAATAAAGCACTATCTTTTCCAGATGATGCTAGCTTCTTTTTCTAGGTATATATCTAGATATGTTCATTCTTGGGGGGAAAAAGAAAACTGAAATAAACTAAGGTGAACAGGGGTCACAATTCCATTGAAAGCACAATTAACTCATCAGTTTAGGAGTCGGGGACCTGGTAGAGCAGAAAGAGAGCAGCTCAAGACTTTGATCCCATGTATCTAAACTTGTACATGGAATTATAACTGAGTGCTTAGATTTCTGGTTCCCAATCAAGATCACAGAAGGGATCTGTGTATCCTATCACCTAGCATAGAGCTGGTACTCCCTATACATAAGTCAAATCAATAATAACTGATATTAATTAAACACTTGCTAGAAGCTAGATTCTGTGTAAAGGACTCTAACTCACATTAGCTCATATAGCCGTCTTAACCACTCTATAGATACTGTTATTATTGTTTCCATTTTATAGATGGGAAAACTGAGGCTTAGCAAAGTTAAGTAACATGCTTGATGTCATACAGTTACTAAGCATTGCCCCTTACTTGTCACCTACCTAGGATGTGGTGGAACAAGGTTTTAAGCCCTAGGAACTTGACCCTAGACCCCAAACTTGCGATCACTTCTTTCTCCTCCTTTTATATACCAACTCACTTGGGCAACACTGGGAATTTTATTTCTCCATTTTTAAAAACTTCAAAAAATGACCCCTCCTTTAAACTTAGGGTATTGATGAGGCCAGATCTGTTGAGCTAATGGACTGTCTTGGGAAAGGGTGCACTTCCAACTTGGGGTCTTATTCTTACCATTTGGCTTCTCTTAACCACTGAGGATTATTTTGGACAAATTGTGAATGAGTAAATGGTCTTAAAGAGTTGTATGGTTGCTTTTTTTTTTAAAAAAAGGAGGTGAGTTGCAAGAGTTAGACCCATAGATTTAACTCTAGTTGTAACTTAAATACATACAGTCTGGCATGTTCCTATGAATCCAGACCCAAGTGTCTACTTCAATATCCACATTTCTGAAACAAAATTAATAGCATTCTTTTAACAGATTATTTCTACACTTTTAAGAAAACTATACAGTCACCAGGAAAAAGTTGTGATTTTTGTCTTCATTGGAAATGGCAAAAACCATATACCCACACTGCAGAAAGCTCATAAATTTCCAAGCAGACAGAAAAAATTCAATCTGTGTTTGTGAAAGAGATGGCTTTTATAATTAACTTGAATTTAAAAAGCAAGGAATATTTACAGCTAATAGGAAATGAAGCTACTGGAAATGTTTCACAGGGCCTCCTTTACAATTTTAGATCCATCACAGGAGTTTCTCAGTTGGCGATCTGGTCTTACTTATCTCCGTTTCTCTGTGCCGACCATGGAATGCATAAACACACAGAATTACCCAGAATCTGAGAAACACACAACATCCCCAAACAAAGACAGACAGAAAACAAGAGCCTTGAGGTCTATCTCAAATGTAAATGTTTTTGCTAAATAGAATTTTTTTTTTAAATGCTATTATCTCTAAAGTAGAATTCGTATGTTACATTGTACCAGTAAAAACAAGATTTTGATGGCCTAGATTCCTGGGGGAAAAAAACTACTCAGCCCCATTCACATGTATAATAAGGTCTCAAAAGCCCCTTAATATTCACAGGCTCATGCTCTGAGAGCTTGGAGAAATCCTAAATTCAGTCAAACAACTTCAGTATATATTTCCCCCCCACACTGTTTAGTTTTTCCATGTGTTTACTACTGCCCTAGTCCATTCTGGCTGCTATAACAAAAAAAACCAGACTGGGTAGCTGATAAAGAGCAGTTATGAAGCTGAAAGTTCAAGATCAGGATGCCAGCACAGTTGGGTGGGTTGCAAGCAGGCTTCTCCCTGTGTCCTCACTCGGCCCGAGGGGCTAGCGAGCTCTCAGGAGGCTTCTACTTTTAATTTTTATTGCAGTCGAGTTGATTTACCATGTTGTGTTAGTTTCAGGTGTACAGCAAAGTGAATCAACTATATACATACATATACATATGTCCAAGCTTTTTTTAGATTCTTTTCCCTCAGGAACAAGACAAGGTTGCCCACTCTCACCACTCTTATTCAACATAGTTTTGGAAGTTTTAGCCACAGCAATCAGAGAAGAAAAAGAAATAAAAGGAATCCAAATTGGAAAAGAAGAAGTAAAGCTGTCACTGTTTGCAGATGACATGATACTATACATAGAAAATTGGCCACTCCAGGAGATGTTTTGCAAGACTGATGGCCCTTTTTACTTTACTTCCTCACCACCTCTCCCTCTCTGATTCTATTAAAGAAACTGGCATCCAGACCCCGACAAGATGGTTTATCAGAGACACTAGTCTGCCATCTTCTCAGTCTGCCAGCATTCCAAATAAAGTCGTATTCCTTGCCTCAGCACCTCTTCTCTGATTCATTGGCCTGTGGTGTGGCGAGCAGAGCTAGCTTGGATTCAGTAACAAATTTACAGGATACAAAATAAATACACAGAAATCTCTTGCATTCCTATACACTAACAATGAAAGATCAGAAAGAGAAATTAAGGAAGCAATCCCATTTACCATCGCAACAAAAAGAATAAAATATCTAGGAATAAACCTACCTATGGAGGCAAAAGACCTGTACTCAGAAAACTGTAAGACACTGATGAAAGACATCAAAGATGACACAAACAAGATGGAGAGATATACCATGTTCTTGGATTGGAAGAATTGATATTGTGAAAATGACTATACTACCCAAAACAATCTACAGATTCAATGCAATCCCTATCAAATTACCAATGGCATTTTTCACAGAATTAGAACAAATAATTTTACAATTTGTATGGAAACACAAAAGACCACAAAGAGCCAAAGCAATCTCTGGAGGCATTTTTACAAGGCACTAATCCCATTCATGAGGGCTCCACCCTCACTACTTAAGCATCTCCCAAAGGCCCCACCTACTAATACCAGCACCTTTGGGGGTTAGAATTTTAACATATGAACTTACTGGGGGACACAGACATTCAGACCATAGCAACTATGATTCCTTAGTTCCATTGCTATCAATAGCAGTTATTTTTTATCTTTCTTTCCTTCTCCCACTAGACAAGAGACCCTGAGTGTCAGGATGCCGGGGTGTGATGCCAGGCTGTCTACATTCCTTCACAGAAACACTGCAGTCAATGATTCAAATCCTTGCTGTACAGTAGTTACAGGTAAACCACCATCCTTCAAACCACTAGTCTCTGGGTTGAAACTAAGAATGTCAAATTCATGAATGCCAAGGGTTCCTGTATTAGATTGTGTGTGACAGACACACATTCCTTCAGACCTAACCAAACATTCTCTATGGATTAGAGACTGTGTTACGGAAATGTCAGTCTTAAGAAAAAAAAAAAAGCACAACTAAGAGAGCTTATCTTTCATCATAATTACTTCTTTAGTAATCATAGCTCATATAATTGCTTGTTCCCTAGATACTGGCCACTTATGACTACATAATTACTGATTACAAATATAATGGTCTATTATTTCATTACTTTTATTATCTTAATCTAGGGAGCATAATTTCCTTCAAGAAAAGCAGGATATATCCTGAAGCACATTTGAGGGTGAAGAAGGTCTATACGCTGTATAAAACAATTCACAGTTGATTATCTCAGATAGATCACCCCATTTGGATTTTTAAAGCCAAATCTTGTTTTCAAATTCTTAGATATTGTCATCACTTTGACTTAATTAAGCACTTCGTTAATGTAAATGGGGGTCCAGGTAAACACAAATTAGCAATTTTGTTATGAGGGTTGAGCTTGTGCTTATACTGATCTTTTGCATTACTCTGAGAGGTGAAATAGTCCATGGCCAGCCAGGATGGGACAACTGAATTACAGTTGACTCTTGAACAATGTGGGGGTTAGTGGGCGCTGACCATCTGAGTAGTGGAAAATCCAGGTATAAATTATAGTCGGCCCTCCGTACGTATCCACAGTTCCTCTGGATACACAGTCCTGCAGCCAGGGATTCAACCAACTGCAGATAGTGTGCTGTAGTATCTACTACTGAAAAAAATCTGCATATAAATGGACCCTTTCAGTTCAAATCCGTGTTGTTCCAGGGTCGACTGTATTGAGTTTGCAGTTTGCTTTTATCAGGCTCTTTGGGGTAAACTGAATGTCTAGAACCTTAGAGAGACCCTTTTGATGTAAATATGGAGCATTTCTCCAAAAGAAAAATATAAGGAGTTTAGTAATTACCAACCTTTTTTTGCGGTACGCGGGCCTCTCACTGTTGTGGCCTCTCCCGTTGCGGAGCACAGGCTCCGGACGCGCAGGCTCAGCGGCCATGGCTCACGGGCCCAGCCGCTCCGCGGCATGTGGGATCTTCCTGGACCGGGGCACGAACCCGTGTCCCCTGCATCGGCAGGTGGACTCTCAACCACTGCGCCACGAGGGAAGCCCACCAACCATTTTTGATGATCGGTTTCATGCTTTATTTCCATTAACAATCTCATTTGCTTTTCTGAGCCTAAGAAGTTCACGTTCACAAAAACTGAACATGACTTGGCTGCATGAAGGCCTTGGGTGCACAAAGATGGCAGGCATTTAACTGTCCTCCCTAGGTGGAATCAAACTCTTACACTCTCTTTTGGGAAACTGCTACTGTCCATTAATAAGTTAATAATCCGTCATTTCAGCTACAGCTATGATGCATGTAATTCTCTAAGCAGAGCTACGTATTTTAACCAGGCACTTTTCACCTAACCACAGAAAGTGACGGCAAACCCTTAGGAGTCCAGAGTTCTGAAATTCCAAATAATGCTTAAATACCTATGATTGCTTTTCATCAAAACCTCACCTAGTTCCGCTCCTATTACTCTAAATGTCATCCTAATGGGTGTTTTAGCAAGGACTTTTATTAGCTGCTAAATCATCTTACAATTACGAAGAGGTAATTCAAATTGTGGTTATTTTCTGTTTGTGTCCGTAGGAAAACTCAGAGGATATGAAAAATAGCTTCATGAAAGGAAGTGCATGTACACTGGATGTAAAAGAAGTTAAAGGAAGACTAAAGCAGGAGAAGGTGACCTTTCAATAGGAATTACTGCCTCAATGTCACTAGGTGGAAGTGGGATTTCTAAACTCAAACATATCAATACCGAAAAAATTACTCTAAGTCATTTACACAGTGATAGATGGGCTTTGGTTTGAAATGGTTTTGCAAGTGAGATTGCTTCAAGCAGTAAACACAGGATCCCCATATTTCTCTGACCCCTTTCCACAAGCTAAGCTATTTTAAAAATAAATTTGCTTTATGTCACTGCTTACCAACACAATGTCTCAGATCAGCTTATATGCAAAAATTGTTGTGTCTTTTTTTACAATTTGAAATTGAATCTCAAATGATATAAGATTAGATGAACTATAATTAATGATTGGCATTCATTATTCATTCAATATTAAGATACTGGTATTCAGAGAATACCATAGAAATACTCCTGAGAAGATTTCTATTATCTTATTAACACAACACACATCCTGGTTAGAAGACTGAAGAGCTAGGGTTAATGCTGGAGAAATATTGCTTTGGAGACTGTAAAGGTGAGTGATGGTTACCACTGCTATCACTGAGATCATCACCACCCTTATTTAACACATACTCAACAGTGATATCGAGTGGCTCAGAGATTCAAAAGTAGTTTTCTTCCAAAAAGACGATGTAATTGTACAGACACACAGAATAGATACACTTGAATATGAAAGAGAACAGAAGAAATATACACAATTTCCAATGTGAAAAGTCAATGCTTGAAAGTGTCCAGAAAGATGGAAGTAATATTCTGCCAGCAGAGAGATTCAGGAGACCATGATTCCTATAAACAAGAAAAGCCAAAGGGCGAAACAGCACAAATTGCTATCAGCAAGGTGGTGGCAACAACAAAAGCAGAGATTTTCAATTCTCAAAAATATTTGCAAGGCATCTGGTTCCAGCTTGGAAATGTGGAGAGTGTCACCTCCACTCTTACAACAAGGTAAATGCTGAAGAAACAGCAAATTAACAACTCTTCTTAATCCGATGAGAAATCAGGTTGGAGAGCAAACCACCAAGGTGAAATCTGGGGAGAGACAGACATTTACAGGGAACAACGGAACTCAGGCATTTGCTTACCTGGAGCAAACACTGCTGAACACCACATAAGCTGGTAAGAAAATTCAGCTAAAAATGTTTCTAACAAACTAATGAAGGCTAAATGTAGGTTATCAAGAGGGGCAAAGTCCCTGGGGATGCAGAATAGGAGGATTCAGCCTCCTTGTAGGCTTCCTCTCTATGAACCCTGACAGGCACTCAGGCAAGTTTGGTGAGAATCCTGAGAAACTTTCCTTGATGGAGCTGACTGAGGGATGGGAAGGGTAACCATCCTAAATATGTACACCCTAAAGAGATTTCAAATTACACGAGGCAAAAACCAATAGAATTGAAAAGGGAGATAGACAAATCCACCACTGAAATCGGAGACTTCATAACTCTCCTCTCTCAGTAATTGATAGAACACATAGGCAGAAAATAAGTAGAGATATAGATGACTGGAACAACAGTACCTGCCATCTCAATTGACATTTATAGACCATCCCACTCAACAACTGCATCATAGACATTCTTCTTAAGAGACCATGGGGCATTCACCATGGTAGACCATATTCCAGGGCATAAAACAAACCTTGACAAATTCAGAAAACTAGAAATCACACGAAGTATGTTCTCAGATCATAAAGGGATTAGATTCTAAATCAATAACCAAAAGATACATGGAAAATCTGCAAACATTCAGAAATTAAACAGCACACTTATTAATAACTCATGAATCAAAGAGGAAATGTTTAAAAATTTTTTAAATATTTTGAATTGAATGAAAATGCATATAAAAATTTATAGGGCACAGCTAAAGCAGCATTTAGAAGTAAGTTTGTAGCATTAATGTTTACAATAAAAAAAGAAGAAAGGTCTCAAATCATTAACTTAAGTTTCCACTAGAAGAAACCAGAGAAAGAAAGATAAATTTAAGTACAAAGCAAGCAGAAGAGAGACAATAATAAACGTAAGAGCAGAAATCAATGAAACTGAAAATAGAAAAATAATAAGAAAACCCGAGAAACCGAAAGCTGGTTCTTAGAAAAGATCAATAAAATTGACAGAACTCTAGCCAGACTGGATAAGAAAAAGAAAGAAAACACAAATCATCAATATTGAGAATGAAGGAGGGAATATCAGTATTGACCCCATAGACATTAAAAGGATCATTGGGATACTATGAACAACTCTATCCTCATAAATTTGACAGCTTATGTGAAATCAATAAATTCCTGAAGATACAAACCACCAAAAGTCATTCAAGAATAGACAACATGAATAGTCCTACATCAATTAAAGAGATGGGATTATCGTTAATAGTCTAATCCAGGCCCAAATGGCTTCACTGATCTAGAGCTAATAAGTGAGTTTAGCAAGGTCACAGGATATAAGGTCAATATACAAAAGTAAGTCTAATTTCTAAATGCCAGCAATGAACGATTGGAATAAAACACAGACACACACATACAAAACAAAACACAAACAAAACAAAAAATTGTTTCTCATGGGATGTGGGTTAGTAACTCTAAAACTACTTTATAGGTACATGAGGGCTGAATAAATAAGGAAATACATTATACATAATGACAGGGTCTCAATTTTGGATAAGCTACAAAGTAAGCAAAGGGGAACGCTAGAATGAATCCATCAGTATGGACTCTCATGTATATTTAAATAGATTAGATAGATAGATAGATAGAGATACCAGAAATATAGATACATGCAATCCATGCATAATTATACATACATACATTTCCTAACTGTCTGCTGAAAGGCACTAGAAGCAGTGACCCCCAAGTACCAACCAACACATCCCGTGCCCAGAACTTGGATTCTAAAGTAACACTCTCCAATAAAAGGAACGGGGGCTCCTTGGAGAAATTGCCGAGTATAGCGCTGGGACAGGGAAAATACTAGAAGAACCTGGGGCATCATTCTGTGCCAAAAAGTAGGAAGGCGCCTAACCTCACCTCACCTCCCCAAAAAACCAAACCGTGGGTCATATGTAAAGGACACAGAGGTTAATCAATAAAAGCTCCCAATACCCAAAGCTGGAAAAATTTCACAAATAAAATAAATAATAGTTCTGGATTCTAACACAAAGCATAAAATAAATATCTATGAGTCTATGCAGATATAAATAGGTGATAGTATAAATAAACTTATGGGAAGAAGGAACAAGTCTTCCTTATAGAAGAATTCCAGTCAATACATGTAGAAAAGAATTAGAGAAACAGAATCACCGTTATAGCACTAGGTCAATAGTTGTTGCAGGCAAAAATCCACCAATGAGTGCTGAAATCAGCAGACGAAACTCTGAGGAAAAACAGGATATCTGTGTAGGCCCAACATGTCTCCTCTGAAATACTATTTCCTGTGGTGGTTTTAACACATGTCCACAAATTCTTTGACCTTCCTCCCTTCAGGAGGCAGGGCTTAAGTTCCCTTTCCTTGAGAATAGGCTGGACTTAGTGACTTGTTTACAAAGAATATAGGGTGTAAAGAAGAAATAGTAATTTACAATGGAGAGGGAAACCAGACAGACACCACCTTAACCACATGATCAAGATTAACATCACCAGTAATAAGACATATTGACAGCACGTACAACTGATATGATGTGACAAGAAGGGGACATCACGTTCGGGAAGATCCTCCCCCAAATGCACAACCTTGAGTTATTCATGAAAATATATCGGACAAAGCCAAATTGAGGTACATCCTAAAAAATACCTGACCAGCACCCTTTAAAAGTGTCAAGACCTTTAAAAAAAAAAAAAAAAGAAAAAAGGAAAAAAAACAGTGAAGATTAGATGGAGGAACTTTGAGAGACTGGAGGAGACTAAGGAAAAATGAAAACAGTCTGTGGTATTTCTGGTGCAATTCTAACACAGAAAAAGGACACTGGTGGGAAAACTTGGAAAATCTGAATCAAGTTTGTAGTTTACTTTCCCGGACCGGGGCACGAACCCGTGTCCCCTGCATCGGCAGGCGGACTCTCAACCACTGCGCCACCAGGGAAGCCCTACATTAATTTTTGATTGATCACATTAATTGGTTATATATGCTATATTAATATCAATTTTTAAATGTTGATAATTTTACCATGGTTATATAAGGTATGAGCAGTATAGGAGATTCTAGGTGAAGGGTATATACCAGAATGCACTTTACTATCTTTGTAACTCTTCTGTATGTCTAAAATTATTTTTTAAACAAAAAATTTTAAAACGTATTTGTAAGCTACTCGAGGATTTCTGGCCCCTATTGTATGGCAGCCTGAAAAATTCACAGAATTGGAGTGTCTTCAGATGTAAGAAAATTGTACAGAAAATAACAGGTGAATTCAACATTAAATAGGGATTCAGTCCCCTAGTGTCTGCTGAGGACTTGAGACCCGCAGGCCATCATGCCATGTGTAGAAGCTAAATACTGAATCATGTACAGCCTCAGACTTGAGGAGATCATAAATCTTCAATGTTTAAAACCCACAGAAACAAATAATTTTAATTCAATATAATGTGACGGAAATCAAGAGACAGGAGCAATTAATTCTGTCTGAAGGAGTTCAAAAGATTCCTGGAGGAGAAGGGCGATTTTGAGCCGGTCAGGCCTTAAACTGTCCACTGAGGGCAGAAATTCTCCCTCCTCTCTGCCCTCCTTGCTTTAATGTACACCTCTCTCTCCCCCACAAATCTATACCCAAGTCCTCTGCATCTTACCGCTCTGCTGCTTCTCAGCTTTCTCCTCCCCTCTCTCCCCAAAGTCCAGGCCCTTATCATCTCCTGCTGGCAAGGAGGCAGCAGCCTCCTAATAGGTCTTCCTGCCTCTCAGCCTACACCCTGTTGTGCAGGTGACCCTTCTAATACGGACAGGAATCGCTCCTCATTCATTCCACAAATACGTATCCTGCGTCTACTATATATCAGGGAGTGGGCCTTCATCTTGCTTAAAACATTTCAATAAAAATTCCCCACAAATAAATGGAAGGAAGACAGAAAGGAAGGAAAGGGAGAGAGGGAGAAGAAAAAGCTAGGGGACAGGAAAGGAGGTACAGTGGCTTGTGGAAAAGTCATCAGAGTGACCCCCATATGGGATGTGTGTGAGGTGCCAGGAGATGCTTTCTATGACCAGAAAGAAATGTGTGGAGAGAAAGAAAGAACAATTTTAAACCCAACCATTTAATCTCCACAAAGAATAATCTGGAGAATATAGAAGCTTATTTGAAAATCAAGCTTCAGTACTAGAAGAAGAAGAATATCGGAAGCCAGAGAGGGATGATAAATAAGACGTGCTCCCTTCCCTTGGAATTGCGAATCTACTCCATTGAGACAGTAGGAACTCGGACCTATTCATAGAAGACCTGCCAATAGGGCTCCAAGTCCAAATTCACTTTAAGGTTTGTATTCAATGTGCTCATCAATCAACTTGCATTGATATCGTCAAATGCCAACACCATTCATCAACATGACTCTTTAGTAAGTTTGTTCTCATTGTGTCAGGTGCTCCTCACTGTTTGAGAGCAAATCGAATCTCTCTTTTGTAGACAAGAAAGCCTGAAGAGGGAGAAACAATTACACAAAAATACACGATATTTTTGTACAGATATGCACAGTCGTACTTAAAAGATGACTCCTAAATTCTTCTGGCCACATTGACAACTCTGAGCTAGCACAGCACAAGAGATGCACAGGGAGTGAGATCTCTTAAATAAGGAAGGCAGGTAGCCGCCATTAGAGCTCTGAAATCTGCATATTCATTTCCCTTACCACAGACTTCAGTACACCAGCTGCGTATCCATCTAATTCATGCTCACTCACACACAGGTGTACGCACACACCACTGCAAGCAGCCGTGCCTACATACATAATCTCTGATGGATTAACGGTCAACAAATGCTAACACAAGGGTTGCCATCAGCGGCCTTCATAAAGTAACTTCTGACTCATGAATCATTTCAACTATCCCATGTAAGATGATTTAGTTCGTTTGAACTGGTATTTAATTCAAATAGAAAGGTTCATAATCCACGTGTTGGCATCAAGATATAGCTCATTATGCATATAATTATAACAACACTGTGTTCAAACATCACTGCACAGAAATAATGACTACACTGAATGCCTTCTAGGCTGATACTGGATAATTCTAGTTTCTCTACAAGAGGGAGAAACTCTTCTATAAAGGCGACTCAGAAATTTCCAGTTTCCCTTGAAAAGAAAATATAATCATTTTTAAGTAAGTTACAAGTAATTTTTATTATAATATGGTATTAGCGCAAAGAGCACAACAGACAAATGAAAAACGGTAAAGCGGAGAGACTTCCTCCAAGAATTCCATTACACTAGCCACACTTTGCTGTCTATTACAGTCCATCCTGTACCACTGCCGTTGTGTCCAGGAAGCCAAAGCAAAGCTGTATTATTACCTAGGCAACGAAAATAGACTCGTACATTTTCCAGTGAAAACTCTTAATATTCCCTTCCTCTACACCAGTCTCTGGTTCCATGATTTCTAGCTCACTCTGCTGCATTTAACTCACTTGCTCTGTCTAATTTGTCAGGGAAAACAAAGAATGTTGTTCTCACTATTCCTCAACATTCCCTGCTGCTCGGATAAATCCACTCTCCTCACCATGCTCCACTCTCGAGAAGCGAACAAGAGTGAACATTCTGACTTCTTTGCTACTTAGAAGAACAGGCTGGATCCTTCTGTGGGGAGGCTGAGACCACTGGGTCCATGATAAGAACGAGGAGCCTGAACCAGTAGGAGGGGCTGTTTTCACATTTGTGGACCAGAACTGTTAGACATGACAGAGGTTTTAAAGATTATTTTCTGTTTCCTAGCCTTTTTTTTTTCCTTTTTTTAATTGGAGTCTAGTTGATTAACAATGGTGTGTTAGTTTCAGGTGTACAGCAAAGTGATTCAGTTATACATATACGTGTATCTATTTTTTTTCCAATTCTTTTCCCATTTAGGTTATTACAGAGTACTGAGTAGAGTTCCCTGTGCTAGACAGTAGGTCCTTATTTTACATATAGTAGTGTATTCAGTCTTTATGCTGTCTATGAGGAAACGAAGGTCAAAAAAATGGGATTAATTTACTAAGGTCCCATTGACTAGTGAGGGTCCAGCTGGGGCAAGAACACGGGTTCTCTGGTTCTTAGCAGGGCTGCCTTCTCCCACGGGACACAGACCCTGGTAGGATATTTTACCGGGAGAACATAGGAGCATCTGACAGAAGAAGCCCTCTGCCGGCTAGGGTCAGGAGATGTGCGTTACCGATGATGTTCATAGCTATCATTACAGGGTACACTTTTAAAAACAGGCCAGGCATGGCACTAAATGCTTGATGTTCAATACCTGTTTTAACTTCACAATAGCTCAGTGAATTAGGTTGTATCACCATTTGCATTTTACAGATGAGGAAACCGAGGTACCGGGTTTATATGATGAGCTTATCCTTGAAATTGACCCGACTGGTCACTTAACATCTCTCAGCTGTTACTGAGTCAAGACAGTGAGGGGGTCGAACGGGAAGGCCCCATAGGTTGTGAAATAGACGTGGGGATAACACTCTCTGCTTTGCATCAATTTTCCTAGAAGGGCCCCTTATCTCTGAACGCCCCTTACCTCTGTGCGTTTGTGTCCACAGGCATGGTCTCTGCACCCTTGGGGAAACCAGAGGACACCGCAGAAACTGCTGGCAGTGGTTTCTCTTCCTGAGAAATCACTGCTAACAAAGGGTTTTGTTTTGATTCTTGAGCACCTCCAGAGGGTGTCCCTGGCAGGGTGTGTTGGTCCTCTGCTGTCTGCCTGGCTCTGAGCAGTGGGGTCTGAGGGGAGGGACTGGAGCTGAGCAGGGAAGCTGTGGACATCACATTTGCTAAAAATCTGCTTTCAAGGGATGAAGTATAATAATGAGAAATGCAAAGCAGATCAGAACCAACTCAAAGCCCACAGCAGCTGTGCTGTAACACCCAGTCCTCTGCGAAAGCAGCAGTGTGACATTTCTAACTTCAGAACAATGACATCTCTTGGGTCAGTGTCAGTGAATACTACCTACAAGGAATGGCAAAGAGAACACATCTCTTCCCAGCAGGAGGGACCTGCCAGGGCTCACTGGCCTGCTCACTGTGACCCCAGAGCTAACTCAAATAAGGGGGACCACCTTTCAAAGCCAGTGGAAGATCAGGCATGCGTCAGCTTCAGGAGGAGTGCCTCTGGTAGGAAAGAGATTCAAAGGTGGGCACAAGGTCCTCTTCCTGCTACGCATCTGTTCCGCCATGCTCAGGGTCTGGCTGCATCCACTGTGCTGGCGATGGCCCCTGAGTGGGTGCCTTACCTAACCGTGTCATTAGGCCTCCTTTTTTTTTTTTTTTTTTTTAAGTATAGTTGATTTACAATGTTGTGTTAATTTCTGCTGTACAACAAAGTGATTCAGATATATATCTATATATATATAGATATAGATATACACTCTTTTTTTAAAAAATATTCTTCTCCATTATGGTTTATCATAGGATATTGAATATAGTTCTCTGTGCTCTACAGTAGGACCTTGTTGTTTATCCATTCTCTCTATATAAAAGCTTACATCTGCTGACCCTAACCTCCCACTCCATCCCTCCCCGTCCCCCTTGGCAACCACCAGTCTGTTCTCTATGTCTGTGATTCTGTTTCTGTTCCATAGTTAGGTTCATTCGTGTCATAGCTTAGATTCCACATATAAGTGATATCACATGGTCTTTGTCTTTCTCTTTCTAACTTACTTCACCTAGTATTATAATCTCTAGTTGCATCCATGTTGCTGCAAATGGCATTATTTCATTCCTTTTTATGGCTAATATTCCATTGTGTATAGATACCACATCTTCTTTATCCATTCATCTGCCGATGGACATTTAGGGTGCTTCCATGTCTTGGCTATTGTGAATAGTGCTTCTATGAACGTAGGGGTGCGTGTGTCTTTTTGAATTACAGTTTTGTCCAGATATCTGCCCAGGAGTGGGATTGCTGGATCATTAGGCACCCTTCAGAACATAAGGGACAGTCAAGGAGAAGTATGTTGTCTCATGGTTACAAAGGGTAGACCGTTGACATGGATGGATTTAACGTTTCTGCTTGTGGTTATTTGAAAATTATTAGGCAATTAAATCTGTTATTTTGTAATTTGGCCAAGCACAAATTTGCCTTGTGGACACCAAGATGGATGTTATCATGTAGAAGTGAGTGAGCCAGGGAGTGAGATAACTGACTAAGCCACGGGGCTCAGGGCTCCTATGAAATCTGCACATCATTATTTACTTGTGAAAAAAAAAAAACGGCCATCCAGTAGGAGAAAATTTCAGTAAATGCCAAAACTATACCAAGGTGTGCCATGAACAGGAAACACAGGAGTCTCAACAGAATTAAGGTCAAAGTCAGAAGCTCACCCATGTTGGGAAATTTAGGTACTTACAAAGGTCTAGAGAGAAAAGCCTTGTGAATGCCAGTGCCCTGCCATCTCTTTCCGAAAGAATGGCGTCAGGCGGTATTTCCGGGCTGGCAGACAATGAGAACGAATTAGGAGGCTTTGCTACATAGGCATACGCCCACTCCCACACACCAGCCCCCAGTCCTAAGTACAGGGTGGACTCTGTGTTTAAGTGCGTCTCTTCCAGAGGCAGTGGTCCAGGGACCATACACAGGATGCAAAGCTGGCAGAGCCAGATCCAGTGTGAGCCCGTGCGCTCACGAGGGACCCAATCTGTGTACGCGGAGATGTTAATCCCCAACTCGGGATGCTACCTTTATAGAATCCATACTTCTGAGCTCCTTGAAAACTGACGCGATGTAAGTTTTATACGCCAGAGATCGACATTAGCAGCCATGCACGATGTGTTCTGTCATTCTGACAATATAGATCTGTGTTCTGTCACAGGCCACCTGCATCTCTGTGATTTACTTTCTTAAGTAACTTAGAAAGAGGATGTGTGCTTATCTCAAGTTTACAAAGGGAGTCTCAACTTCACATCTGTCGAGTACAGAGAGAAAAAAATCTCACGTTTTTATGGATGTTAAGGATTTCATTCTATAGAGTGTGAAGTGACTATTAAATGATTTAACCTATTTCCCCTAATTATAGTAGCTTACAGAAAGGGTTCCTATACCCCCAAACATCTAATGTGCACTTTCCCTAAAGTTTATGGACTAATGTCATAATTGATATATGCTTACTTTATTTATTATTTATTTCGAATATTTGTACACCCTGGTATGTGGTTTCTTATCTACAAGGGGGTGACTTAAAGGCAGATCACTTTTTATAAGCAGAACCTAAAATAAAGCTTAACCAAGCACAACGCTCTGTCTCTGTTCTGACATCACTGAAGTTCTTTGGTGTCTCTATCTCCACAACAAAGCCTTAGCCGTTAAGAAAGCCGAAGTTCTGCATATGATGCCTTCTTCATGGACCTAGCATTTGGACATAACTCTGAACATATAGGAAAGTGCTTTAAAAAGACTTCTTTTAAAATTTTTATTGGAGTCTAGTTGATTTACAATGCTGTGTTGATTTCTGCCGTACAGCAAAGTGAATCAGTTACACATATACATGTATCCACTCTTTTTGAGATTCTTTTCCCATATAGGCCATTACAGAGTATTGAGTATAGAGTTCCCTGTGCTATACAGTAGGTCCTTATTAGTTCTCTATTTTATATACAGTAGCGTGTATATGTCAATCCCAGTCTCCCAATTTATCCCTCCGCCCCACCCTTGCCCTCCTGGTAACCAAAAGACTTCTTGAATCCTTGAATGACCAAGCAGGAATTTTTAATAACAAAACTGGACATTTAAAAAATTAGTCAACTTTCTTTGGTCAAGTTTTCTTTTCTAGCTGCATCTCTTAATGTTTCCAAGCCTTCGGAAGCTAGAGCTTATATTATTCTAATATTATTTATAATCTGCCTAAATTGACTCCATAGGACTAAAATATTAGATATAACACTGCTTTCTGTCAAAGCCAATTTCTATTATAGCTTTGAGTTACAAGCCTAAGCCTCTCATAAAAATGTCTTAAAAACCTCTTCAAGCAACAGGTAAATTGGGGGTTTAAATCTCTAATTATTCACAGTAGACCACCATTGCCTGGGTTTTCTGACAGATCTCAGCTAGACCATGATCACGTTCAAAATGCTATCTTTGGGTGTATCTCCTAACGAAATTACTCCTTCCAAGTCACCACTAAAAGAAATATTGCCTTGGTCACATCTCTCTGATTGTCTTCTCATCTGAGGAGGAACTAAATGCTGTTCGTAGATCCTGGAGGACAGCCTGAGACAGACAGGCCATGATGTAGGGTCATTGGTGGAGACGCCACACTGTCTCAGGTCCCTCTGTGGGAGACGCTTCTGGCACTGCTGAATCAGCCCCACCTCAAACCTTTTGAATGATAAGCGATCCCTGAATTATCTGTAACTGGTATATGATTATCCTGTCAACTGGGAAAGATTCGTGACAGTTACTACTCCATCCAGCTGATAAACAGAGTTAGGCTCAAGCCCCATGACTTCCAATCTTTACCATGTACTGCCCCAATACCTTATGGTGAGGAACCATTCAGTCATGGATGAAGGGTAGTAGGAATTAACCTAAAGTTACAGGATGGTTGCTTAATTTCTTTTTCTGAACAAAATGTTCAACTAGACATTCAGTATGCATTACTAAATGCTGTATGTAGAGCAGAGTGAGCCACTGGACACTCAAAGATATATAGGTGGCCTCCATCCTTCTGCTCTAGCACAAGCAACATCCTTTTGTTCTTTGGAAGGAGTTCAATGCAGGATACAAAGAAACCTGCTTTACCCTTCTTTTAGGTGGATGTAAGATCCATTTATACTACTGCTTGTACTGTAAATAGAAACTGACCTACAAAAGCGAGGTGGCTTGATGTCTTAGGATGAGGGTTTTATGCAAGGAATCTAGAAGTCATTTTTTCAGACATTTTTCTGATATGAAGAATAAAACAGATATTGGATATATACGTATATATATGCATTTTATCTGTATAAAGAAACTCAGAAAGGATGCAGAAAAAAATCCACAAACTGTTGCCCATTTGGAGGACAGGAGGAACTGCTTGAGTGGGGTCACTGTGTGATTAAGACTTACTACATTGGTTTGACTTTTGAACGATGGAAATACGTTATCTATTTAAAAATAAAATGTTTAGGGGCTTCCCTGGTGGCACAGGGGTTGAGAGTCCGCCTGCCGATGCAGGGGACCCGGGTTCGTGCCCCGGTCCGGGAAGGTCCCACATGTCGCAGAGCGGCTGGGCCCAGGCGCCATGGCCGCTGAGCCTGCGCGTCCGGAGCCTGTGCTCCGCAACGGGAGAGGCCACAGCAGTGAGAGGCCCGTGTACCGCAAAAAATAAATAAATAAAAAATAAAATAAAATAAAATGTTTAAATCCTCTAAGGTTGCATACTATTATCTCCATTTTAGAGATGAGGAAACTGAGGCAGAGAAAAAATGAGTCTCTGCCTACGACCCTGATCCTGTAAGAGAAAGGAGCTATTGAAGAGTTTTAACGACTGGGCATGTGTCTGTTATAAAGACCCCAGCGGGGACAGAGGGGAGAATGAAGTGGATGGGCTGGAAATGGAGGCCAGGAGGCCAGCCAGGGAGCAGCGGCAGTAGTTCAGGTGAGGGGCAGTGAGGATCTGAACTCAGGAGGACAGATGGGGAACAGGGAACGTAGCTCAGGTTGTCAGAAGGCAACATAAACTGAGCGTGTTACCTGATTGGCAGGTGATGGGAAGAGTGAGGGCAATTCCTGGGTCTGGACAGAAGTGTGAATGGATTGTAGTGTTCCAAACAGAGGGAGGGAAAACAAAGCAATGTTCAGATGAAGAGTTCAGTCCCATCAGGAAACTATGTAGTGGTACAAGTCAGGGCTGGAAATAAAGAACGGGGAGACCTAAGTGATGACTACATAAAATGACACAGCGACCCTGATAACTAGGTGAAAGGACACAGCAAACCTATGAAGTAAGACCTACCTTGTTCCATCTTGTAGGTGGACCTATGGAGACCCTGAGCTCTTGAGAGACTTTCAGAAGGTCTACAGCTAAATATCGGATGGGATTCAAGCGCAGGCTTGCCTGGCCCCAAGCCCCATTTTCTTTCCTTCTTCCCACACTGCCTTCCACCAGATGCTGTAACATCTGATGCTGGATGCGTTTCCCATCAAATGCCTCACAGATAAAATTCAGCCTTAGCACCTCAAAAATATTCTTTAATTATTCAGAAATGTAGTTTTAGTTTATAAAACGACTGAAATCCATCTTCACTATTTCCTGAGCTGTTTTTTTTTCATTGTATAGTGTATATATGGGTAAGTGTTTTGATGTTTTTTGCCCTTCACTGAAGAAATATCATCTATGAAGTACACACATCAGCTCTTTTCAGTCAATGTTAATTTCTAGAAGGCATGTAATGATCTGGTGGCAGAAATACCACAGAAGAATTGACAGAAAATTATGAGATAACACTGCCAGGAAGCAGAGTTCACTGCTTAACAAGAGAAGGTTGAGAGCCTTTGACCTTCGGAGGTCTGACAGGAAAGCTATAAGCTGAGTCTCACCCTTTGCCGTTACCACACGCTTGCCAACATCCAAAAAGTCAGAGGAAGATTTCAGTCCAGAAACTAACTGTGGGGGAAATCCTGCACCCCAAGTGCTCGTTGGCTGTCACGTTTCCACGGAGCCCGCTGTTTCCATGCTTTTCCAGATGAGTACAACCAATAGATACGATAGAGGGTGATGGATGCGTACGTCTCATGAGTATCTGTAATTACTTCCTACTGCTGCTGTAACAAATCACAAAGCAACACAACTTTATTTTCTTACAGTTCTGTAGGTCAGTAGTCTAAAAAGGGTGTCAGTGGGCTCAAATTAAGGTGACAGCAGGGATACGGTCCTTCTGAGGCTCTAGGGGAGAATGCGTTTCCTCATCCTCAACAGCTTCTAGAGGCTGCGCATGTTCCTTGACTCACGGCCCCGTCCTTCCATCTTCAAAACCTTCACTGCCCCTCTGATCCTGCTTCTGTAGTGGCATCTCCCTCTGACTCTCTTTCTTTGCCTCCCTCTTTCACTTTTAAGGACTCTTGTGATTACCTTGGGCTCACTCGGGTAATCTACGATGATGTTCTCCCTACTTTAATGTCAGTTGATGAGCAGCTTTAATTCCATGTGTAAGCCCCCTTTGCTTTGTAGCCCAACATGTTCCCAGGGCCTAGGATGTGGCCATGCTTGGGGGCCACCCTGTATCTTACATACATGACTAGCCCATCAAACATAATCCAAGAATGTCATGTTTGAAATATGCTATAAACTTGTGGTTGGAGTATATGGATATAAAGACAGAACATGAACGTGGATATGCATTTAGAGAAGAACAACTGTTGCCTATTATCTTAGAGTATAAGACAATAAGTTACTTTCATAACTCAAGATGCACACGATATTATAAAATGGCAGATTAACAAAAGTTAAACTAGGCTTAAGAGGATGTTAGCTCACTGGTTATTTTTACCAGATTCAGTATTAGTTAGGAGGGTAAGAACTCCTTGCATCCAAATACTCCTTTTTATTTGGGATTTCTTGCCTATATAAATATCCCTATTCGAGGTCTGAATGGTAGATATTTTCACTGTGGCTCTACAATTCTAAGTTTGTATTTAATTGAAGAAACAGCTTAATATCACTTCATCTGAAATCAATAAAGTTTAGATGGATGGAACACAGAAAAATGAAGCAGTTTTTGCACACGGGTGCTTCTGACAAAGGAGGGAGGTTGTCCTCACCCTGACTGCCCATTCAGTCATGATGGTTTTGTGAAAATACGAACCCTGGGGCTGGACTCTTGTCTTCCTGGTATTATGTTGGGACTGGGACATAAAACACAGAGGGCCTTGAGAAAGTAACGAGTCCGTGCCCCTCTGTAACCCTGAATTGATGGCTTTCATACTGGCTTTGGCATTTACTGTTCAAATTCAATCTTCTCAAAGGGATGAAACCACTGATGGGCACTATCGCCATCTTACCTGCCCTTCCATCGTCCTCCCTGCAGTTTCCACAGAAACAGGCTGGTTAGAAACCACCACTGGCAGAAAGAGCTACAGGGTCTTCCCCAGCACTGAGGCCATGGGAAGTAAGATGAGTTTTGCATTTTCAGCTATGCATAATACATTAGCAAATGGCACCAAGTATAAGAACTTTGAATCATGCCAATATTTCAAAGAGCACATGTTAAAAACCTGACTGCTTACTTTTCAGAATTTAGTATGCAACATATGTCTTGATAGAATGAAAAGTAGAATCAAAATTGCTTCAAGGGAACATGATTTGAAAAAAACCTACTTGTTTCTGAAATGCTTATTAAGAAACAATCTATCAAATATGAAGTAGATCTTCCATAGGCCTGCAGTTTGCTAGGAATGTACCCGAGGGTGGTGGTTAATCAGGTAAGTGGATACAGGCAGGACTGGTTGACCAGAGTGTCTGCTCAGTGTCTACACTTCAGAATTAATCACCACATCCTTGTTCGTAAAATAAAAGCCCAAAGTCCTGGAATTTCTTGCTATTATCAAGGAAAAGAGTATATGATCAGAAAGGAGACACTGAGAAGGTGACTTGAAAAGTCTCAAATCAAAGCATAAGGATGGTCTGAAAGAATTTCTACCACAATTTTGACAGGAGAAGATGCACTGGATAAGCACATGAATGCGAACTAAAGCGAACTAAAGCGAACACATGTGATGGCACAGGGTGAGTGGACCACAGGGCATCCGTTCTTCCCATGGTACAGACCAGCACCATTCATTTTAATGACCTCAGACCAGTATTTCCAGAGTCATTTTCCTGCCTCTGTAAAATAAAGCACAGGAAAGGAGAAAAGTGTGCAGAAGTGGAAAAAAGGATGTGTTGAAACATTATTATAAAGTAATAACCTCTCAGCTTCTCATATAATTTAGAACGAAACCACACAGGTTTCCTTCATGCCGATGAAGGATTCGGCATTTGTCACTCTTCCCCCAATGCCCATCTTTCCTCTATATCCTTGATGAAAACACCACCACAAACGAAAGAGAAAAAGCAATGCAGATGAAAACAACTTTTCTGCTCAAGGTCAGAAATGAAGAAAAATGAATGTTCGGCCAATAGAAAAGGTTCAGGCAGTAAATGAGAAATGAATATTTCACTAGAACAACATATTCTATATGATAGTACTCTTCTTAAACAATGGGTATTGTTTTTAAAACGGCTAGAGTTTTCTATTTTTCATGTCTGTGTTACATTCTAATATAAAAATTTTCATGTCTATGTTACATTCTACTATAAAGTTATCTTCTCTCCAAAAGTACCTATACTTACCATAATGAAATGGCTAATTCCTTACCTTTCTTGACCCATCAGTTTCATTTTAGAGTCGGTCACTCCCTCCTCCTTGAAATTCTGCTTAAGTGGTTGTCCTTCTAGTTTCCTGGTCAGCCCTTCTCGGGCTCCTGTGCCAGTTCATCCCTCATCTCCTGGACCACTAAATACTGGGGTCCTCAAAGCTCAATCCCTGGGCCTCTTCTCTTTTCATCCCACACTCATTCCCTTGGGGACCACGTCCACTGTATGACTCTAAAAATCTGTCTATAAGCTGGTGACTCCCCAGCGTATATGTCAATCCGGGTACCGTACCGGTTAATGTAACACTAATTTCTCTAACAGATGAACGATCAAATCTTAACGCAACAAAAGTTTATTTCTTGCTCCCCAAGTCTATAATAAGCATTCCTAATTGGCAGGCGGTCTTAGGTTATTCAGGGACCAAGGCTCTTTCCATCTCATTGTTCTGCTTTCTTATGTTAGAAGTCCTCTAAGGACAGGGAAAGACGCTAGATCCTCCTGCTTGTGAGATTTTCACAGCCTGTGCCTGGAGGGGATGCATATCACTTGTGCCCACATTTTCAGGCTAGAACTCAGACACAAAACCAGATAACCGCAAAGGAGGCCAAGAAATATAGTCTAGCTGGTTGCCACAGAGGAAGAAGAGAACCTAATAAACATCTCAGTCTTAGCATTCTCAAGGAGTTCTCCTAATATTCCTTCTCAAACAAACAACCGCCCCAAAACAAAAAACCCACAAAAACAAAACAACAACAAAAGCCTCATTTTTTCCCCCAGAGTCTTTCCCATCATATCAAGTGACAATTCAGTGCTTCTTTTGCTCAGGCCAAACACAGTGTCAACCCGGATTCTTATCTTTCTCTCATATCCCACATCCAGTCCGTGAAAAATCTGTTGACGCCACCTTCAAAATATACACAGAATCAGATCACTTCCCACTACTTTTGCCACTTCTATCCCAGTGAAAGATTCTATCCTCTCTCTCTTAAAACTATGGCCAAAGTTTTAAACTTCCACTCTTGCTTTCTTACAATCTATTCTCAACTCTGAGCCTAAGTGATCCTTTTAAAATGTAAATCTACCATGACTCTGCACAAAACCCTGCAAAGGCTCCACGTCTCACTCAAAGCAAAAGCCCCCCTTTGCACTGGTCTACCAGGCGGGATAGGATGTGCATCCGTCCTTATTCCCGCTCTGCATCCCCTCACTCACTCTGATTCAGACATGTTGACCTTCTTGCTGCCCTTGAACCTGCTGTGCAAGGCCCTCTTAGATCCCTCTGCCTGAATATTCCCCAGACGTCACATAGCTCACTAAATACCACCTTCTCCGCAGGTTGAAATCATGCCCCCGCTCAGCTGAGAACGCCCCGTGCCGCTCCCTGCTTTATTTTTTCTGCAGAGCACATATCATCCTCATACATGTTACGTGTTTTTCTTATGAAGATGTTTAATTCTGTTTCCTTCCATTAGGATGCAAGCTCCATAAAAGCAGAGACTTTTGTGTATTTTTTGTTTGTTTTTGCAGCTGTTATCTACAATGCTGGGATAATGTTTGGCACATGGGAGGTGCTTAAGACATATATTTAAATGAATAAATGAAACATTTCTCTTTAAAGACTCAGGCTAGATGCCTGTTCCTATGCCAGCAAGCCAGTCACCTCGTGCTCCATCAGCAGGATGATCGGTCTGGAGCTTCTCTATAGATTCGGGGTCCAACGATACTTAAGTATTACCACAGTACCGCGCATCATGGCCAAATAAAAGAAGATACCTTCTATGGCCAAACACAGCAGACAGTGGATTGATTATTTATTGACAATATGACATTAATTGGGCCACACTGGGGCGTCAGTAGCACTATCCTTCCTCCCGTCCCCAACTCATTTGCTGGACAGACAGCCGATTCCACCCTTTGCTACAGGTACAGGTTTTCCCTGCCCGCCGTTAATTTTGTTCAAAGTAATGTCCAAAGTCATTTCTGAACACATCACTCTTGACCCTGAGTGGGACAGACAGACAAGGAGCAAAGGTAAAAAGTATCCCAACTCATTTTATTTGTACTTAAAAGTAGTTACTTTCCCTCAGACATATAAGCACTGATATCCTATTTTCCCACAAATCTCCTTGACTCTCAACCACCATATTTTACGAGTTTTCAGAGGAAGAGATGAAGATTTAGTCACTTTGACTTTGAAGTGCCTCTCTGTTGACATTGACTATGACACCAAAATTAACTGCCGACATTTCGAGTTTAGTGAATGTCTGGTAGATTATTTTCAGTTTTTGGCTTTTTCCTTTTTTTTTTTAACATACCTCATATTTGCCAGTTTCGCACCGCCAAAACTTTATATAAACTCAGGCAAAAATATCTTATTTGCTGGTACTGATGATTAATGTTTTTAACACTGAGAAAATTAAAAACATGTAATTGTCATGAGTACCAATGGTGCATAATATGGATGAAGGTCATTACACGGTCAAGGGAAGATCTTAAAATAGCTGGTATTTTGATTAGCCCCGATTCCTCCTTTATCTTTCTGAACATGGATTCATTAATACGCCTCTTAACATTGAGAGGTTCTTACAAGTCAGCACTCTAATTTCAAATAAAGACCAGTTAAGCAACTTGGTGTCTTCATCCTAAAAGGAACTACGGGGGAAAAGTAAACATAGTGAATTCTCATTGTCTCACCTTCTATGGGACCCCTGACCATCCCACTTCTCAGGGCCGCCCCGCCTCTTCTGTGCCACCAGGCCATAATTCCACAGATTTTGCCTTTGGCAAGAAATGATCACCCTGCCTCCACGTGGATTCAAAGGAGTCACCCCGAGCACCAGCCCTGAAGGACACTGGAGGGGCAGGGGTGAGTCAGAGACTCATGTCTGGGGGAGTGGAAAGCAAAATACCCCACCTCTGGGTAAGAAAAATGTCCCTAATCATCAGCCTGAGCACTGGGGAATATATGTCAACTTTTGTTAGAGGATTTGGAATAAAACACCAAATTTTAAAACATTTGGTAACCACACCTACACATGGATCAGATTTGACTCCGTCTTATTTCTTGCCCTCTCTCTCCGAAACTTGAAATAAAAACGTGTTCGAAAATGAGCCCCCTCTCCTTTCTTTTCTCTCACCGTCCAGCCATCACAGGGGCGGGTCCTGCGGATGTGTGTTTCCGCACGTGCTCTACCCTCCGGGCAAAAACTACCCCGCGACGTTTCCTGAGGACTAATGTGTTCAGGCCATTGTGCTAACAGCTGTGGAGCACACCCAGATAAAAAGCTTCCGGCTCTGTCCTCAAGGTACTTAGAGTTTCCTCTTTTCAGGCATCAACGAGCAAAATATGAATATGAGCTCTTTATAGGCTGGATCTTTGAACATAGGGGAGTTATTTCTATTACAGGCGCATTTCCCCCAGCTCCCCACCAGAAGGACGGGAGAGCGTCCGGGAGGTGAGATGGAGAAAGGGGGCTGGATCCCAACGCCAGAAAGTGCAGCAGGGGTGCTAAGGGGGGACTCTGCGGGCCCCGCTCACCATATGCCCCTGGCTGGGGTGAGCGCCTGTGGGGCGGGTCTGAGGCTGTGTCCTGAATAGCAGAGAGGACAGAGCGCACTGGGAGGGGGCGGAGAGGTCACAGAAAAGGGCAAAGAAGCCCCTGGAGCAACTGGGTGTAGAGGATGTGTGTGTGCAAACCCACACTCGCCCGAGAACGTGCCTGCAGGCCTCAAGGAGCTGGGCCCTTCCCCACTGACTGGCTTCCTCATTCTTCAAGAGCATTTATATAGTGCTCGCAATTATTTATAATAGTGCTAACTACTTAATATGGTTTGCCTGAGCTATGGAATCAAAAGGCACAGCATCCTTAGGGATAACTTAAGAATATTTGGAATTTCACGTTGACGGGAAATCCTATTTGGAGCCACGCAGGTCGCCTATGAAACCAGAACTTCCCCTTCTTTGCCATTTACTCCCGTGTTTTCTCTCTCAGCCCCACAGGGTCTCCACGGTCTCTTCCTGCAGCCCCGACTTAAACACAACCTATTTTAACGGAAGAATCTGAGACTCACGCACACATTTTAGATGCAAACAGCTACAGCAAGTAAGTCTTCTCTTCCCAGGGTTATCTGCACGGTAACAGAGATCAGAGCCTTAAGTTTAAAAACTTAAGCTTTAAATGTTCCAGCAGTTTCTATTAGGGGTGGGGTGCATTTATTTTCAGGAGGGGGCATCCTATCAATGAAATTACAACCTAACTGCTCTGACCTGTGACAGGTAAGGCCAGGACGAGGAATGTGTCTGAATTCTAGCTCTTTTGTACCCCGTGACATTAATGGAAAATGGAAAGCATTATACATTACATATTTATATAATATGTATTTCATAACACTTTGGGTTATTCTATTTTTAAAATTGTGTCCACTTATATGTTCAGAGATATATACTATTAAGTCCAGATATTCTGCAGAGTTTAGCTCAGAATAACCAATTCATATAAATAGATACAATACTTTTTTCTTATTAGAAAAAAAAAAACTTTTAGTATAGATTTTGGACATTTCTAACTGAATATAGTTAGCATATTAAAAGCACACAAGTAGTTCAATTTCACGTAGTAATGCCCTGAATGGTACTCTTGAGACCCCACCAATGAATGCGCTTTGTGTGTGTCTGGCTTGCAAACGCTGGCATTGATCTGGGTTTGAATCCTGGCTTTAAAATAATGATCGTAAGAATAATATCATTTATTCAGTGATTCCTATGTACCAAGCTTTAAGTAAAGCATTTAAATTATCTTATTTAATTCTAACAACATTTCTACAAATAAGATACTCTCTCCATTTTAGAGATGAAGAAGTTGCGATTTTGGGACTTCCCTGGCGGTCCAGTGCTTAGGACTCCACGCTTCAACTGTGGGGCCCCAGGTTCGATCCCTGGTCAGGGAACTAAGATCCCACATGCTGTGCCAGTGGCAAAAAAAAAAAATGCCAGGGGAAAAAAAAAAAAAAAAAAAAAAAAGAAGTTGCAATTTTAAGTCCATTTAGCTACTAAGTGATTGAAATAATATGAACATTTAGGTCTATACTGATGCCAAAGATCACAGGCTACACCATGAACTCAATCATTTCAAAAGGCACTTCTTGCCCCCATGCAGAGTGCTGTGGATACAAAGAAAGCACGCTTTATATTCTTAAAGGTCTCCAGTCTCATCCAGGGACCTGGGCGTGCACCTCTATGACCACAGGAAACTGTGAAGAATGTTACGAGAGGATGAGAACCAAGGTGGTCTGGGGCTCAAAGGAGATGCTTATAGTCATACTGCAAGTTAGATTAAGGAGGGCTTCCTAGAGGAGGTGATGCTCAGGATGAGTTCTAAAGGACAAGCAGGAATTACTTAGGTGAGGACAGGCCACCGGTAAGGAGGAGATCATGGGAAACTATCTCCCTAGCATCTTGAAACCATGTGACACTGTCAGCACCACTGTCAGATCAAAAAGATCTGAAGAACAGAAGTGACTGACCTAATGGGAGAGCAGAGGCCAGATCATGCAAGAATGTACCTGAAAAATGGAAGCACAGCAGGATTTTAAGGAGGGGCTGCCAGGAGCACCTTGGTTTTTAAGACCTTGGATATTTAACTTTGCTAAGCTCCATTCTGTCATCTGTAAAATGGAGAAAAGGATTTAGCGAGGACTAAGTAAGTTAATATATACAAAGCTGTAGGTGGACCTGCCCAGAGCAATTGCTCAGTGACCAGTAGGGAGGAAGCAGGTTCTCCTAAACATTGTCCGGGTAGTAACCCATCCGATCTTCACTGCAGCCTTAGGAAGTGGGAACTACTCTTCATCCACATGAAACCCATGAAGGCGGGTGGACGGAAGTTTGCACCTTGTTACCTGCCCTTTCCTGTCCCTCCAGGCGGCAGCTGTGAAGGGCCCATCACTGCCCAGCCCACGGCGGGTGCCCGGGACCCCAGGTCCCCCTCAGGGGGCAGTTTCAATGTATGTGATTAGAGCAGTGATGCCCAGGAGACATTCCTGAGTGACATAAATCCAACTCTGTGCGCTTACACACGAGCTCCGCCTACGGGAACTCTAACACAACTCCTTTGATCAACTGATCCATATGGCGACCATTCTAGGTGACGACTACTGGCCTTCCAGCTGAGAGACCTTCACATTGCACCAGGAGTGGTACCAAACTCAACAGCTGTAGGCATCTTTGGTGGCCAACGGGAAAGAGGAAAAAAAGAAAGGATACCAATGATGAGTTGGTAAACCCACGTTCCACACCAGAGCTGCCTGAAATATAGAAATCTCTGGTGAATAAAGGTAAAAAATTTAAGAATTTCCCAATTATATTTCTCTTTCCCTGGATCATACTGATTTTCTATATTATTCCAATTTCACAATGACTGCATCAGTTCTACTTGTAAGCTTCCTACTACTTCTATTTTTAAACCCATCCATAAATATCTCTATAAATAATGTAGGGTGTGGATCGATGTTTAGTCAACAGATAAAGAAATCAGTAAAGTTCAGGACTTGCCCAGAGTCACACAATGTAGATGGTGGTTTGTTCTAGATTTCCACAGAATGATTGAACCAAGGAAATTTGCTGAAGAAGTTATAGAAGCAGACACTCATATCCAGAGTAGGGTTGGGATGGGTGCCCGATGATGGAATGTCAACGTAAGTGTGGTAGGAATACCACCGATCTGACAAGATAGGGAACCAGAAGCTGTAGTGGGAAAGGTTCCTCAGGGTACACGTAGTAGGAAAGGTAACTCAGGATCCTGAGAAGTCGGCATACATCTGGATATTATCAATAAAGAGGAGCCAGTACAGCATCAAACGGAATGAGACGGCTGAGAGTAAGAACTGAGCTGTCCTTGGTGCATGAAGTTGCCTTAATTCCACTTGTCTGTATTTTCCTGCAAATTCCCCGGCAGAATCCAGACCTAAGTGACGTGTATCTGAAGGCTTGCTAGGAAAGACAAGTGGGGAAAAGACCAAATGTGGGGAAAGAACTCAGGAAATGGAACTTGCGCCATATTCTGACATATGCTGAAAGGTCAGGTATGGCCAGTAAAAAAAAACCTAAAATCTTTTGAAGGGCAGTGCACAAGGCAACAGGTCACTTAGCTAAATGGTAGAGGGATGGTTTAATTTTTCAGTCCTCCACGCAGTAGGTTTTTGAGTTGCAAGGACAGAACAAAGAATTATCTGCAGGAACCACATGCACCTTAAAACACAATGAAAAATGATCATATATACTCACTGAGCATCAGTTTAGAAGACTGGGATTTTGGATATTCATTTCCTCTCCATGGCTAGCAATCTCCTTAGAGACTGGTTTACCCTGAAAGTTTGTGGACACACTGCTAGCGTAGCCACGTGTGCCACAGTGCGGGCCTTCCCACGGATGGGTAACAGACATCGCAGCCTAGGGGGGATGCAACAAGATTTTGGACCCCCTGAACGCTTATGCTGCATGTCTCTTCATTTCTTTAAGGATTTTTTAAACTTTTGTTAAACTTTAAACCTATATCGTTTTTAAAAATCAAATAGTATTAAGAGATTTACATTGGGAACCCATGCTCCGTTCTTTCTCAGCTAGGATGCCCAATCCCACACGCCAGAGACAAGTATTTTCAACCGTTTTAAGGCATTTCTTCAAGCAGGTATCTCCAATCTCTTTGCTTCCCGTTGTCACCTTATAAATTTTAGACATGATTACAGAATTCATTAAGGTTAAGGGTTAACTCTTACATCCCACGTCACCTCTTCCTTCCTTTCCCATCTCATACTGTGACAGTGCAAGTGATGTCTCCTATTCAAGACACTTGGTGACATGTCCATACTCACTCATATTTATACACTTATCTTAATTTAGAACTGTCTCCTTCTTTTTCGTTTGTTTTTTTATATATCTATCACTCATTTCTTCCCAGGCATGACAACAGATTTGCCAAAACTCCAGCAAGATAGTTTTCCAAATGTACGGAAACAGTAGCAAACTGTCTACCCCCTTGTGCTTCCCCATGGAGTTGCTCTCACACATCTCAGCTCCAGTCAAAACTGGCTGGTCCTGAATGTCACTCCCCTACGTCCGAAGCCCAGTTGCTTGCGTTGTATGTCATGTCTTACTCACTCTGGGGTAATTCTTCCTTTGGCTGACTCACACCTTCTAGTAGCTTCTTAAGATGGCTTGTTTGAGGGGTAATTTGTGTGTGTGAGTCCTTGCATGTCTGAAAGTGTCTTTATTATTACACTGGATGGACAAATGGCTCAATGTGTAATTTTATATGGAAAATCATATTCCCCTATCTCCACTGCTTCCTATTATTCAGGATTGATATGAGCACTGATGGTTATTCCCTGTGGATGGTCTCATCTTTAAGATTTACACTTTCTCCCTGTTATTCTGATGTTATACAGTGGTTAGCATGGGTATGTGTGTGTGCTTTCTTTTTTAATCAGACTGGGTGTTTAAAGGTCTCTTTTAAGTTAGGACTTTATATTCCTTGAAATTTAATGTGTTACTTCTTGAATAACATCTTCCCTTGTGTTTTTATCTGTTCTGTTTTTTGGAACTCCTATTAGTTACATTCAACTTTTGGGATCGATCTTCTAAGATTCTTATCTTTTTTCTCTTCATGTCTTTCCTTTATACAACTGACTCCTCCGAAACTCTCAACAATTTCTTTACACGTCTACTTTATTTTCAATTTCTATTTGTTTTATGATGGTCCTCTTATTACAATATACTCTTATTTTATAATATATGTGATATCGTTTTAAAAAATAGTTATTTTGAAATTTTTCTTCTGCTCCTGTATTATGCTGCCTCTAGGAACTTTTTTAAACAAATGCTCGTGAAGATGTGGAGAAAGAGGAACGCTTGTTCACTGTTGGTGGGAACGTAAATTGGTAGAACCACTATAGAAAACGGTATGGAGGTTCCTCAAAAAATTAAAGATACAACTATCATATGATCCAGCAATTCCACTTCTGGGTATTTATCCAAAGAAAACAAAAACACTAACTTGAAAAGATAACTACACCCATAGCAGTATTATTTACAATTGCTAAGACATGGAAGCAACCTAAGTGTTCACGGATAGATGAATGGATAAAGAAGATGTGGTACATATCGACAATGAAATATTATTCAGCCATAAAAAAGGAAACCCTGACATTTGTGACAACATGGATGGATCCTGAAGGGACTGTGCTAAGTGAAATAAGTCAAACAGAGAAATAATCTCACTTATATGTGGAAGCTAAAAATAAATAAATAAAACCAAACTCATGGAAAAAGAGGTCAGGTTTGTGGTTACCTGAGGCGGGGGATGGGATTGGGGGAATTGGATGAAGGTGGTTAAAAAGGTATACACTCACAGTTAGAAAATAAGTAAGTATTGGGGATGTAATATAAACATGGTGACTGTAGTTAACATTGCAGTGTGGTGTATTTGATACTTGCTAAGGGAGCAAATAGTAAAAGTTCTCACAAGGAAAAAACATGTTTTTATAACGATATGAGGTGCTGAGTGTTAACCAGACCTCTTGGGGTAACCACTTTGCAGTGTATGTGTGTCAAGTCATTATGCTGTACCCCTTAAACTTACACAGTGCTGTTTGTTAATTATATCTCAGTAAAAGTGAAAAAAAAAAAGGACTTTTTCATTTAAAAAATATTTTGGTTTCAGTTTTTCACGATGGGAATGTTCTAATACCTGGTGATTTTCGTTCTCTGTTCACATTAAGAGTACGTGATTTTGTTTTCTCTGCGGTTGTTCACCTTCTGAGAATGTACAGGAGTATACCGTTAGTTGTGGGTTCTCTGGGAGCAGACGGAGGGCGTCCAGGATCTCACGGGATCACAAGCTGCCTTATGGTCCATCTTTTTTCACTCTTACATCCCCAACCTACTTTTCCCTGGACTTGAAGCTCTCTGGATTGACTTCTCTAGAGAACTAGCAACTTTCGGTCTACAGAGAGGGTGAGGGAGAAAAGTCATCTGTCCACTGGGGTAGAAGAGGGAGCTCCCTGAACTGCCCAGGACACCCATGTGTTTCCTTGGCCACATTCTAACAACCGTCTTTTTCTCAGTCCTCCGGCTGGGCACCAGCGACATTTTCTGACTGTGTGAATATAAATTTAATAGTGATCCTTTCCAGTCAATACGTACCCCTAAATCTCCATTTAATTAACCTCTTTTCTTCCTCAATAAATAAGCTGCTTTAATTATAACTACTTTCTACTAAAGCATTTTAAGTGAGTTTAGGTTATTTGCAGCTGCTAATAACCTAACGATGGGAATCATTTCTTATCGCTATTAAAGTTCAGTGTCCTGATGAATAGGCATTTGGCCCCGGTATATCTCCAGTAGAAGCTTTTCAGAAGATTTTTCCCGGTACCATGAATACTGGAGAGGATGCTGTGAGGTCTGAGGCAAACCAAAGGAAGCTGATCGGTCATTTCCTATCCACCACTGTACGTGGCTTGGTGGAATCTAAGATCTGACGTCACTGACATTAAGGACATTTTTCGCGGGAATCTTTAACTTTATAAAATAGAAAAAGTTTGGAAATTCCCTGGCAGTCCAGTGGTTAGGACGCCGCACTTTCACTGCCGAGGGCGCGGGTTCAATTTCTGGTCGGGGAACTAAGATCCCGCAAGCCGCGCGGCACGGCCAAAAAGAAAAAAACATTAAAGTAGAAAAAATTCTCCCAAATATTTAGAAATATCGACTTTTGCTAGGTTTTAAAGTGGCAATACATAACAAAAGAGATCGTACCTAGACAACATCAGAACACAAGAATGATACAAACCTTTTTCGTACAACTTTCTCAAAATTTCATTCGCGTAGAGACTCAAAAACAATGACTTGAATTGCCATATTTAAATTATATTATTAAAATCTTTTAAGAATGATATTAAAAACATCTCTTGAAACATAATTACTGAATTAGTAAACAGAATCTGAAAATAGATTGGCAAATTCAAAAGTGAAGGCCAGATGGAAATGCTACAATCTTCCCTGTGTACATAGGGAGAGGAATTCAATCTTCTTTCCTGTCGTTATGAGCTCTAAATGCAATCAATGGGCCATACACTCTCTAATCTATGCCTGGGGCTGTAAGAAATGTCAATAGAAACTGTGTTGGAAGATGAAAGACAATGAGTTTATCAATGTATTTACCCTTCCTGGGAATATACTCTCTCATCAAAGGTATACGCTAAACCAACATACTTTGTCAGTTCCCCAGTACCTTTGAATTACCTGTATGTCTAATACCTTCATGGATTAACAAGCCTGGCTTTCCTTTTTCCAAGTGGATTTGAATGGACTCAAGACAGCAGTGCACCTATCAGTGTAGAGGAAATATTTCATCTGCCCGCACCAAGGACTTGATCTCTGTCTCCATGATCAGAAGGGTAACAGAACTGGGCACTGAAAGTTTTTTAAGATTTGACATCAAAACAAGTCTTTCAAAGAGGGGGAAATTGTTATTAACCTGAGCATGTTGTCTTTGTACTGGAACCCATGGAATGTTCTCAGGGTTCACCGTGTGCAGTAAGGTGTGAAGAAACAAGTGATTCAACTGACCCACATCTCATGTGTTTTATTTTTATCATTAAAGTAGATACCCGTCTATGAAGGCTGTTCTTCTCCTAGCAACAGCGGTGCTAATTTCTTCCTGGTCTTCTCCCTGGAAGGCCGAGTGTTGGTGTATATGGTCTTTGAAGGCCCACGGGTCATAGAATAGTCTTTGAATATTTTCTCCCACCAGGAGTCCAGAACTTTAAGAAACAACTGGCTCTTTGTCCCTTATATCTTCTCTTGGGGGAAAAACTAGAAGGTGAAAGCACTGAAAATGTCGCATTTTTAAGGTGTGTTCCAGTAAGTTTTTCTGTACTGTACTTGGACCAAGAATTGTGTGGAAGCTGAGTAAACACAGATATCCCATTTAAAACTTGGAAGACCCTTGAAAGGCCAATTTGATGCAAAATGTATATGGCAATTAAAGTCAACTCTAGTGTGGACCTCAAGTCATGATCATTCTAAACCAAGGAAGTGCACGAAACTCAACCCAGCACCAGCCTAGACTCTCCCAAGGGAGCACCAGAAAATTAATGCTCCAGACGCATCCCCAGGAACAGACGCGATCACCTCCAGTTCTTCCCCTTGTCCGTCCCAGATCCTTGGGTTCATACTTATAAAGAACAGGAACCACATTGCAAGTTAGACCCTCCAGCTACATTATTCAGTTCTCACTCTTCAGAGGTGATTAATTGAGGCTCATTTACCAGGGGTCTAGTTAAGAGATGAGCCCAAATTAGACCTCAGTGTCTAGTCCAAAACGTCATGTGATCTATCCAGTTCTCTGATAAGTATCACATCTCATCTGGATCTGATTGAGGACTGAATGCACAGCAAAATAAATCAGTTGACTTTCCCTTTCATTTTGTAATCAATGATCCGGATGTTTCTAATCTGGCAAGTCCTCAGCATTAATAACTTTTTTCACGTTTTGGATGACTACCATTGCCAGATTTAGTGTATAATTTAACTGACATGAAAATTGAAAAGGATCAATTAAAAAGTGCTCCACATTTTATAAGTATTAAGAGCTTAGAAACCTAAATGGCTGACCATTCATTTACCATTACTTGAAGACCAAAGAGAATCTTCACAGCCTATGTAATATTTTCTTAATTTTTGCCTCAATACAGGTTCTGTATAAAACCTGTCATTTTTCTGTAAAGGAAAGATAAATGGTATATAAAGACCATCTTATTGGATTTCAAATCGGGCCTTAAAACTCTCTGGAGAGTCCTCTAAAATTACACAATATCTGTCAGCTAGCTTTAAACAGAGTTTGAACTATCAAAGCTACTATCTCATTAACCTCTGGTAAATCTGACATCTAGTGTCCTCTTTCATAAATATAGCTCATGCTGAAAGCACCTTATTCTGTTAACATTCCCTTTACCAGGCAAGTTTTCTAGCTAAGGTTAATTCAAAACTACTTTTTTCTATTGTAAGACTGGGGATTATTTTCATATAAGTAGACTTTGCTACTATAAGAAGACGTAGGATGTAAGATGCACAAGTTACCATCATACCAGGAGGCTTACAAATCTTCACATTTTGACCCAGCGATTATACTTCTGGGAATTTAAAGAAAGAAAGATGCCCACACACAAAAAATTACTCACAAGGTTCTTCATTCTATTTTGACAGTAAAAATCATAAAAACATGAGGGAAATGGTTAAATAAATTATGAGATTTCACTCATCGAATATTAATAAGGCACTAAAATCATGTTTTTGAGAACCATTCAATGATATGAGAAAATGCTCATCACGAAATGTTAGGTAAAAACAGGATACGAAAACACTTACAGCTTGATTCCAATTCTATCTATGATTCTGCCTGTGGATCAAATTTGTCTCTGCAGTTCAACAAAAATACACAAAAATATTGATAGTGAGTGGGGGGTATAGAGTGATTTAAATTTTCCTTTTTTTATACCTCTCTCAATTTTTATAAGAAACATGTACTCATTTTATACTTATGAAAATCAGTATCTAAATGGTTTGTAAGTACACTCTAAATAATTACTTATTTTTTGCCGCACAGCTAGATATCTGTGCTCGGAAAGACGACATAATGCCTGCAGTCTTGTGTGGCTTACTCACTGATCGCTGTGTGGTTCCTGTCATGTGGAAGGCGAAGAGGGACATGAGTTTGCAGTGTGATTGGCAGCATGTCTTTTGCTTCAGAGGAAGCGGATGATAGAAATTCACCTCACATTCTGCCGTTTTCCCGTCAGTCTCAGCCGCTTTCACTGTCAGATCTGGTATCGCACCACATAATTTGTTAAGGTCAGACACTGTCTTTTCAATATACTTGTGAATTTTACTTTGCAAACCAGAAATTCAGGTATAAATTCGAGATATATAAGATAGCGCTGTTCTCAGTCATCAAATATGAATATGCTGCTGGGCGAAATAGGTTATTGACAGGCCATCTGATTGGACTTGTACTTGAGCGTGTATTACCAGAGCTTGAGAGATGATAAGGAAAGAAAAGACAGCCTCACACAGACAAAAAGCACTGCATTACTATCATTAAAGTTCCTTTAAATACTGAATGCAAGTCTAGTAATTACTAAGTCAAACACTATTATTTTCAACCAATTATACCTTGGCAAAGTACTTGTTCCTTAGAGAGCTGAAATGGAACGGGGAGGGGGATATTAACTATCTCACTTACTGACACAAACTTAGACACATGCATTCATTCTCCCTTCATCCGTCTGCTCCTTCATTCTTTCAGACAATGCTCTTTGGCACCTACCGTGCACCAGACGTTGGGGCGATCTCTCTGAAAAAGACACCATCCTCTTCCCGTGGACCTCACAGTTTATTGGAGTATAAAAAAAACACAAGCAGTTGTGACACGTGATAAACATTATATGAGAGGTACTCACAATGAGCCGTGCAAGTCCAGAAGAAAAAACATTTAATTGTCTGGCAACTGGGATTTTTCAGGATGAGGAGGTGTTTGCTGTGCAGGAAAAGGGAAGAAGGAGAGAACAGACAGCGTGTGGAGCACAGAGGGCTGAGCCTCAGCGAGTGAAGACACGGCATCTGCTGATGGAACAGTGACGGTCGAGTGGGGTACGAGTATGGGGGCGCAGGTAGGGGTAGGGCGGGTTGAGTCGAGGAATGGGGGAGTTATAAAGGATCACGCATGACTTGCTAAGTATGACTGGTATCTTCACAAAGAGCATTCCATCATTGTTGGATGCTAAAGTTATATTTTATCTATGCAGTCTGGAATAGCTAAATCTAACCCTCTATTAACAACTGTCTCCCTCCCACTTCCTTCTTCAGCAACTCGTACAGTATACTAAAACATACCGGCATCACTCTGCAATAAATCGGCTGTGTTTAACTTATTAGCACAGATTTGCATGTAAACTGAACCAAAACAAGAAGAGAAAGAAATGGCAGAAAAATGCGGCTTTGCAGTTACAGCTACCCAAAGTGTTTGAGTGCAGTTGTGAAAAGTGCTTGAGGATGAAACTATTGCTCTGATTAATTTTAAGACTCAGTTATAAAAACCAATGACAATTAGCAAGTAACCCATGAAAGGGTGTTCAGATCATCATAGAGCTGTGCAGCATAATGGAGGTCACATCGGGTCCTCGTTTTCCAGATGAAAAAACAAAGGCTTTATGACGATGGTCCGGGAATATACGGCTAGAAGCGGAACGGCCAGTGCTAGTTCTAACTCTCCAGGTTCACAGTGCAGGGTCATCTTGGTGCACCATGTGCACGGTTGGAAGGGTCATTTCCAAGATAAAGAGCAGATCAGTACGGTTTCCCCTTGTATGTAATTACTGCCAGTAAATAACCAGCATGGGTTTTGGAAGGCAAGCCTCCCTAGACCTGGCACGGCGTGCCGCTATGCCTGTGCAAGGTGCCTGTGAACTGCCCCCATGAGCCAGCACAGCTTCTGCAGTAGGTTGCAGAGAACTAGGCTCAAATACAACAGCTAGTTCATTCCTAATTCCAGTCTGCTGGCTGCTGCGCCGCGATGGCCCTAAGCTATAAATACTCCAAAGGGCAGAGCCTGTGGCAGCTTCTGAAATGCTCTCTTCAGCTGATGACCGAGATGAGAATGATCATCTTGTTAGTTATCAAAACCCATCCCCATGTTGCCGAGAAACCCTGAGGAACATTACGTAATGTCTAAATTTAAACTTTTTCTCCCTTCCAAAGGCTCCCCACCACCACATCCAGACCCACTTCTTTTCTTCCTCTCTCTTTTCTCCTTCTTGTGTGTGTGTGTTAAGCTTTTCAAATGCAGCGTCTCTATGATCCTGTCCTGGACTCTTGTGTCCCTGCGTTTTCTCCTACTTCATAACACTTAGGGCAGCTCTTTAGGACACTATTACAGTTTCCCCCCTCACTGGCACTTAAACAAAGGAGTTCAGTTGAAAAAAGAACTAGCTGACTGAAGTAAGTGAAAAGGACAATTCAGTGAGATGATGCGGAGAGCAATTAGAATATTTAGATGGCTCAAGCACGGTATGAATCACAGAAACTTGGATGCTACAGACACAGCCAGCAAGTGGCCTGCCTGAGATCCAAGAGAAGGGACACTGCCCGTTATCCAAATAATTAATTGTGAACTTGTTCCCAGGCAAAAACCAAACGGGACTTTGTCTTAGAAATCAAAAAAAAAGTTAATGCGTTTCCTGACCGGTGTTTTTTGAGTGTCATCTAATTAAGCCATGGGAGAATTTGTTTTATTTGTATACTTGTGTCTTTGACATTACCTTCATTCTCAAGAATTTAAGTGTGAATAATAGGAAAGAAGATCACTGAGAAGGAAAGCTCATTCACTGCTAAGGACTCTTTCTGGGTCAGAGAGAAGGAAGTGTATAACCCCGAGAAATAAATCACCAACTTTAATGTAGCTGCACATAATTTTAATTTCCCCTTATGCTAACTGACCTCCTCATGGGTCTAGGTTTGGGTTTTTATTGTGAAAGGAAATAAAAAAGAAAAAAAATTTAATTATTTCAAAGACAAATTATAATCCTCTAGATAATTAAATTGGATACAATTCAGCATGGTTTGTTGGGGCAGGGTGGAGGGTGGGAGAAGACAGAACTTACGAATTTCATGCTGTCATGTATTTTACATTATTTGACCTGGTGATTTAACAATGACTTAAAAGAGAAAGCTTCACATCACATTCCAGGTCTGGACATGAGACACACTTCTCACCAAGGAGACAGAGATCATCAGTTCCTGGTTAAGCTAAGCTGCGGTAATTCTTAAGAAAAAGAAGTGATATGCTTCTGTGAAATGTGTCCTTCTTAAATCCAAACCTCTTAAAATTCATACATCAGAGCTCTCGTACTTACAAAAACACTTGAGCATTCAGTGTTTGTGCATTAATGCTGTTACATGGACCAGTGTGCCTGTAATGTACCGCTCCCCGCCCCCCTTTTTCAGTAGGTTAGAGAAATGAGGAATGAGAGCCCAAGGCCACCAGAAGTCCTAGCCTCTGTCCCTTCCCTCCTACAGCCCTGTCCTCCAGAGTCAAACACAGCCATGACTCCACAAAGGTCAAAAATCTTGGCTTGCAGATGTAGTGGCTTTAGTTTTCCGGATTTATGTCATTCATTTGGTTACATTTCCCCCTTGGGGCACAACTTCATATTTATGCCAGGGCGGGTTATAAAATATACAAGATAGGCACAAAGTGCTAAAGCCTGAAGGACTTATGGTTTTACTTCTTGCCCATCCCTGATCATCTGTCGACCTGCCATCACATGTTCACAGAGATTCTTCCAAAGTCTGGCTGTCAATGCTCTAAGAAACACTACAGTTCAAGCCAAGTGCATAGGTTGAGAAGAATGAAAAAGGGACAAGCAGTCACCAGACTTCTGCTTCTTCCAAACAGAAGTTTCACAGCAATAGGCAAAGCCCCTCTATCCTGCATCATAGCCTCCAAAACTTGACTAAGCCACACGTTCTGCTCTTGATGTACTGGAAATAATTAAGTTTGTCATTTAAAAGTCTAGAGAATCTGTAAAGCACGAAAATTAAATCTGGATCATGAGTTTCAGCATAAAATAGGATGTTCCTCGTAATGAAAAGACCAACGAGGTTATGAGATCTCTTCCCTACAGGTCTTTAAAAACTGAAGAGCGATGCCTCCCTTTCAGTGTTCTCAGCTCATGCTGGAAGCTGGTCTAGCCAACTTCTCCAGTCTCTCACTTATGGTATTTTACTATTGGATGGGCTGCTTTGTTTGGCTATTTTACGATCACAGATTTTATTTCATATAAAGCTTTCGTCTCTTCTAATGAAAACAGATACTAATTGAAGCTGTATGTTATAAAGTGAAGCAGATGTGAACTGATTTTCTTATGTACCTGCTCGTCACATTTACTGGGACACATACGCTGAGAAATAGATGTTTGGCTTCGAACCTACCTTAATGATAAGCGTGAATTTGTTTAATGCTGGGACCTATCAAATCGTATTGCCCTTGACTGTAATAAAGCGCTCGGGGTTATTTTCACTACAATTTTCACTGTATTGGATGTAGCAGGGCTTCTCCTTCTATGTGATGACTGTAAACTGCAGCACCTGCTGTTGTGGAAGGAGGTCCAGCCTGGGATGACTCCTCACCCAGAGGGCACCGGCTGAGAGGGACGCCTCAAGTGTTGGCATTCTTCCCTGCTCAGCATCAGTCCCGCCTCTCGTTCACACGGCCCACATCCTATCTCTCTCTAAAACCTTCCTCCTTGAGAAATTAAAAAGCATGGACCGTCACTGAAGGTATCTGAGGTTCTTGACCCAGACCAAAGAGAAAAACTATTCTAACCTGTTTTAAAGACATGAAAAAGATCTATTTTCCTCCAGAATTGGGCTGTCCAACACGGCAGCCACTAGCGGCTACTCACACAAGTTAATCAAAATGAAAAATTCAGTCCTTCCGTCACAATTGCCACCTTTGCCACCTCTCAAGTGCCCAACAGCCACAGGTGGGACAGCACAGACCCAGAACATTTCCAACGCTGGAGGGAGCTCTGCAACGGAAAGTGCTACTCTAGAAAATACGGTACTTCGTAATCAAACGTTATTTGTCATGTTAGAAACTAACTTGCACCTCCTTGAAATGAGTACACACTCTTCACACTGTTTCAGAAAGTCTCCTTCATTCTCATCCCCGACTCCAGGCTGTCCTGTCAGTAGTCTGCTAAGTTACAGCGGCGGTTTAGGAGGCCTCCCAGGGAAAGTCTGGCATTTCCTGGGGAATTTCAATCCTGTGTTCGGAGTAGGTGAGGAATGCATATCCCAGACTCCTAGAACACTAGGGGTCAAGTCACTTTGCAGAACATAAAGAGGTAGAACAAAAACAGTGTCGCCTTAGATCACATTTCATGCTTGTGGTGACTCAGGTCACAACGTCCTTCTGTTGTTCACATTCCCAAAGCACCAGCTTTATTTCACAGCTTACCCAACTGATAAAAATAAACTCAAGATAATATCTACATTACCAACTGAGCTTAAAACCTTTTTTCCCCAAATCTAAATAAGCCATCCTTTGTTTCACAAATAGATCTGCTTCCAATAATGAAACTATTCAAATGACTCCATGAGATTACTGGAGTGAACCAACCAGCCAACGTGTACTCATTCTGCATCTACTGCTGACAAGGTTTATGTGATGGAAAGACATAAATAATGGCCCTGTTCTTAAGGACTTCACAAAGGAAATATACCTTCACGAGCACACACATAATTAAAAGTGTTTATTTCAAAATCCAGAGGAAATGTGTTCCAGGTTCTTCAATAGCAAACAAAACATTTTAAGTCAAAGTATCAATATGTATGTACTGCAACTAACTGAACAGTTGCTAAAATATCATGATCGTTTTAAAGGGCTGTAGATGCCACCTCACACTTTATGTAATCCACCAGCCAATGAAACAGCTACTGAACGCTCTCTACAGGCCCCAAATTGTGCCAAATATTGCTGTGGCGAGGGACACTACCGAATGGATCTAAAACATAAGAGTGGTAATCCTGTTAGAAAATTAAATTCTAAAAATTTTACGGTAATTTTGGTGTCAGTGACTTTAAATATAGTCTGTTGGGAAAATGAGGAATCAGTGTATCTCTCCTGAAGTATTAAGAGTGGCTTCATGGACGAAATGGGATGCCAGTGAACTTTAAAGGAAAGAAGGAAGTGGGATGGCTGTGGGTAGAGAGCATGAGGGGCTTAATTTCAAAAACGGCCACAGGTACGAGTGGACCTGTTCTGTGAAGAAGACAGGGGAGGGGCTGATCTAACTGAAGCTAAACATGTACAGGGGAGAACAGAAAATCATGATAACCTGAGGGTCAGGAGCTAGGATGATGGATGATGTACATGCATTTAATGTATGTGATACAGGACTGAACTCAAACAGGCAGCTTGGGGACCACATCTCACATACAGAACCTCTTTTTTTCTGTTGTTTTTGTTTGTTTTTGACATACAAGTTTTCCCCAAAAAAACATGAATTAGATGCTAAAATCTAAATATAAGGAGATTTCATAGAAAAATCTGGCTTTCCCAATCCTTTTGAAAAATTGGAAGATGTAAAAACACCACGCCAGACTCCATCATGTCAACAATTGCCTAGAGCTGAACGGTGCAGACAGCTGTCTTTACGTGGGGATTTCCTGAGTCCCACCCCTGTTTGTGCTGTTGCCGTTGGTTTTCGTATTGTAAGGTTAAAAGGGAAGTGAATTTTTGGTTTTGACTCGGTCTTTATCAAATCGGGGAAATGAAACCTAGACCAAGAGGTCCCTGGATTTCAAGGAAAATTGAACAAACCACAATTCTCTATGGACTTAAAGAGTATTACTAGATGCTTAATATGCAAAGTTCATTACTCGGTCTTCTTCACACATTTGCATTACCTGGTCCCACAGGTATACAAGTGTGTAATTCCTGTTGAAGAGTACTGACCAAAAGAGAAGCAAGATGAATGTGTTGTTGTGTCGTAAAGATTAATCCTATCAGTAACACGCTGGCATATTTTAGCGATGACAGAAGATACCGTTGAGGAAACCAGCCAAGAACTTGTTGCAATAATTCAGCCCTGGTGTGAGGAGGACCTGAGTCAGAGGAAAAGTCATCAAAAGGGAAAGGAAAAGGATCAATGTGGTATAAATGACAGATTAGCTATTAGAGTTTAAAGTCAGGTAGGAGTCAAAAATCATTCCGGCAAAAATACTGTAGGGATTTGCTTCTCCATTAAGGGTTAAGCTCCTACACCACAATGCTCTGTTCTCTGTTTTCTAGAAATTTCCACATTGCCTATTGTACTGACCTGCCCAGAGAAGGACGCCAAACTTGTCTGTAGAATTGAATAACAATGAAAAGAACACGGGTCATGGAAATAAGGGACTCAGTGTAAATCCTGCCCTGCCTCTCCCTCACAGCATGATCATGGTCCCACCCAACCTGGGGGAATGTTTCATATCTCGAAATGCCCTAGACAACCTCTAGGTCTCTTTTGGTTGAAAAATTCTAGTCTCTTCTGTGCCCTTTCCTTCTTTGAATTAATGGCTCCTACTTCTCCAGAAGCGAACAAAATGCAGTTTTGACATTACAAAGACATTAGCTCTTTTGAGAAAAATCAAAGTTTTATCAAATGTTAACTTTTTTTTTACACTCTGAATCACCATTAAGAGGTAAAACGACTCTGGAGACTACTGGGCAGTGCCTACTAAAACTGAACATTTAAGGAATTTATGACTCAGCAATTCCACTCCTAGTCAAGGTCCCAGAAAAATGTGCACATATGTTCACCAAAAGTTATGCACTGTACAAGAATGGTCATAGTAGCACTTTCTATCATACCGCAAATTGGAAGTAAATTCCCAAACATCCAGCAATAATTGAATGGCATTTTTAAGATGGAAGACTACACAGTCACAAGAAAAAATGAACCATAACAAAACAAGGATGAATCTCAGTTTGATGTTGAGTGAAAGAAGTCAGACAAAAATGAATATATATTGTATGATTCCATTTATGTGATGTTACAAGACAGTCAAAACTAATCCCAAGTGTTAGAAGTCATGCCAGTGGTCACCCTGGAAGAATTATTGGCCAGAGGGGGCATGAAAGGCGCTGCTGGGTTCCGCTTCTTCACTGGCGTGCTGGTTGCATGGCTGGGCTCATGTGATGAGTATTCATTGGACTGGATTTCATTGTGCATATTTGTGCATGTATGTTAATATTTCATACAATCATGCAAGAAATGCTTCCTAAGAAACAACAACAGAAAACGTAAACCCAAAATTTCTAGCTTCAAAGTTCAGAAGATTGGTAGACTGACTTACCAAAATTGGGAACTTTAAAAGAAAAAAAAAACTTTATTGGATACTAAGAATTAATACACTTCTAGGTCCTACTTTTTTTAATTATTTCTCTGTATTTAAATCTCTGGAGGTCAACTCTCCAAATCTAAGTTGCAAAAAAAAAAAAAAAATCCATCTATGATACACTTGAAATAAAATATTTTAAAATATACTTGAGTAAAAAAATTTTAGTTAATATTAAAAAATATAGAAATCTTTTCATGTTGAACTAGTTCCTGACCTGTGTGTGGCCCTGAGCCCTGCCCTTCAGAAGGAGCCGGGAGGATGGGCTGGACCACTGACAACTTCAGGAAGGCTAAGTGGGACCCAGAGACGGAGGGGCTGAGGGGAAGCAGAAGGGCTCTTAATAAGGACAAAGAGGTGGGAAAAAGGCAATCAGTCAGCAGCCCGAAGGCAGCCTTGTGCACACCCTCCCCATCTCCAGGAGAACGATGGCTTTCTATTTTTGAGAAAAGTGGAGAAAGAAAGGAAAGGGCTGCAAGCCAGTTTCAGTGAGGTGAAATTTTCTAATTAGACCAGCAGATGGACAGGACAAGACCAAGTGCTCAGCAGAGCTACCCCTGGGTTCCCTGGGCTGGGAGAATGGAAGTGGGATGGAAAGACTAACAGTCCCTAGAAGCCAGAGGTCACCAGGGGATGGCAAGGCCAGAGGGGGCGGAGGAAGGAAACAGGAGACCAGCCTTTGCCGCTCAGGACCGCCAGGCTCGGGCTCCAGTTTGCCATCCTTGGGGATGGAGAGGAGGGGCCGGGGAGCCTCTTCGAGCAGCCTTGGGCTAAGAGAGGGTGCTGCAGCGGGCTGGCATGTCTCTTCTCTCAGCCCTGCTGGCTCTGCCCGTCCTCCCCCCCACCGAGCAGGGTCAGCTCCCACCGAGTGTGCCATGGGTGGCAGACCCCCTCCCTGCCTCCCTGAAAGCTGATCCCCTCGAAACCACACGTAGTCAGACACACTTTCTTTTCCGGGAGCCTATAACTGAGATTCAGGGAATGGAATCTATGGCAAGCTGTTCTGAGGACCACGGCTGATGGATGCGGAGGGAGTGGACCAGAGGTCAGTCCACGAGGGAACAATGCGAAATGTCCCCCGGCCGCCCAAGTCCCCAAACAGGGCATGCCCCAGCCTCCCCTGGCATCTCTCTCCTTGATTACTTCAGTTTCACTAGGTTTCTGCTTTGCGTGACCCAACATTCCTTAAGGCAGATGGGATTTGGGGCTCCAGTGGAGATTGAGGGAGAGGAGGAGAAATCAGACTCCCTCAGCCTGGTGGGCAGGGACCTCACGTGACGCCCAAGCAGCGACACTAGGGAGAAGGTGGTTCAAGGGGGAGGACAAGGGACAGTGAGAGGGGAGGGAAAACCCTGCAGGTGGACGGACTCGGGGGTGGGGAGTGGCGGGGGAGTAGGGGTGAGCGTCCGGGCTGCTGGCCGGGCGGGGTGATCTGACGAATTAAAACAAAATATTCACTGCAACACAGAGCGCACAAATGCACATCTGCAATGCATTTGAAAGCTCCCAAAGATGGCTTTATGATTTTAGCTTTATTTTTCCATTGGATGGCGATGACTCTGTCCATCTGCAGGCAGGCTACCCTTTGTCATGTAAGCTGAGGTCCCGCCCACCCCCAAGCATTGCACAAGGGGGCACCAGGCACAGGACCAGCACCCCTCAGACCAGGGAGCATGGCAGCCACACTCAGGCTGATGTACACCGTGTGTACATCACACGCACCCCCATACACAATCCTATGTCCATTTCAGTGTGAAAGGAAAAAGAGAGAGAGAAGTTGAAAATCCCCAGAGCATCGTATTTTCCAGGGACCTGCAGCAGTGCCACAGCATCAGTGGTCCTCAGAGCACTTGATGAAAGGACACTGAGAGTGACAGCGTCGAGGTGCCGGAAGGGGAACGTGGGCACCGTTGCCCCGACCCTTGAGATGGAGCCACTCACTGAGCTGAGATCTTCATGTGCTGAGACGTGGGGCCTCAGCAACAGGAACATCTCTCAATGAGCGAAATGAAGACGTGTCTCTGTGCCACGTGGCATCATAACATGAAGTCTTAATAACCGTCTGTGATCAAAACAATGGCCCCAAGTGCAAAATTTTTCACAGACTTCCACAATAACCACATTCCTAGATTTTCACACTTCCCTTGCTAAGAGTTGAAACAGACTCCAGGATTTGAAACTAAAAATTATATATTAGAGTCTGCAGATTAAACTTAACTTTGAGATAATCACAGAAAAAAAGATATTCTGTTAAGATGGTATGAACCCAGAATAACTTAAAATTTTCATAGTTAAGAAAGAGTTCACCTTGTAAAATGGTCTAAAAAGTGATATTTTTCTAATTTACTAAACAGAATAGGATGTGAAATTTTGCAGTAAGACTCCCAATTTTTGCTAGCTTAAAAATCATTAGCTAATTTAAGTGGAAAGGAATCAATGATTTATAAATATATTACCCTCAGTTAGGCATAATTTGGTAAATTAAGGACATGTGCTTAATGGTGTACATATTCAATTAAGCAAAAAGGTTTTAATATTATTTTTTATTGATGGGAATGACAGAAATAATAGCTAACCATTCCTGAGTACTCCTTCTACGCCAGGTACACTTTAACTATATCAGCTCATGAAATGCTCACACAAATCTTTCAAGAAAGCAACTGTTATTACTTTCATTTTGCAAATGAGAAATTGCATATTTTAGTTCAGTACTTTCTCAAAGATAATTGTACCAGAAGATTATTGGGCTCTTCATTTTGACTGTATGGCATTGGTATCAAATACCTTTTCCTCTGAGTAACCTGTTTCAGTAGAACCCTATTTCAGTTAGGGCTTAAAAGTATTGATACTTAAATAGCACTTCTTACTTTTCCCTCCTACAAGTCGTTTCTCATCAATGAATTGGACCCTCCTGGGACAAAGATGGGATTAACATTACTACCCTCTTTTCAGAGAAGATGGAACAGTTTAAATTCAGACAGCTGAGTGGGGACTGGAATTTGAGTTTCCAGAATCTTGTCCCAACACATGCAAAATATACACATGGCACCACTGACACTTCCACTCTCTACTGTTTACAGATTAAGTACAGAATTTTAAAATTTCGGGCAGAAGAGCGGCCTCACTCTTAATCAGTTGTGAACCCTTAATATTATACATGTTCTTGATTTTCTTCCCTCCACTCTCTTCCAGAACTTGCTTCAACAGTTATTTCCTCTCTTTCCTGTACATTCATCTTATCTTCTGGCATGACTCCTCCACTGCCAGTATCAATTCTCTCTTATTTTATTTTCTGGTTTCTTTTTTTTTTTTTTGCGGTACGCGGGCCTCTCACTGTTGTGGCCTCTCCCGTTGCGGAGCACAGGCTCCGGACGCGCAGGCTCAGCGGCCATGGCTCACGGGCCCAGCTGCTCCGCAGCAGGTGGGATCTTCCCGGACCGGGGCACGAACCCGTGTCCCCTGCATCAGCAGGCAGACTCTCAACCACTGCGCCACCAGGGAAGCCCAATTCTTTCTTATTTAAAAAAAAATTTAAATAAGCAAAACTAACAAAGAATCACCTCCTTCAACTCTGCATTCCTACCTAGAAACTCTCCTATCACTTCCCTCAGCATAGGGCCCTGCCTAGCAGACTCTCAGTAATATTTGTTGAACAAACGGAGGAGCTGAATGTAAACCTCATTTCATAAGAGAAAACACGAACTGACAGTTACCGTTCATCAGATGCGTGGTCTTTGTTTTGTGGAGCTTATTAGCATCAATTCTTAGACACCATGTTTTAGAAATATCTAGGTTATCTTTAGCAGTCATTCTAACTTTAATATATTTCTAGAGCATCCAAGAAAGAAGACTTCATTTTTATCTGTTACATCTTTTTTTTCTAGAAGACTGAATATTTTCCTGAGTTAATATTAAAAACTTTGCCCATCTCTTCTCGTTGCCCAGACCCCTCTCTCCCTCATCGTCCACCAGAGCACACTCTTGGTTCCCCATTATTGGAGGGCGAGAACAGAATGAATTCTGATACCTGCAAACGGCTACGTCCATTGGATTCAATTTCCTGCTCACCCATCCTATCTTTTTAACGAACTTAGTAACAGCTAGTAAACTGTCCAAATGACTTAAATGTCAATAAAGGAATAATTGGTGAGACAACCCTAAGAAAAGAATTTTTTTTTTAATTAAAAAAAAAAAAAAGGCACCCTTTGGACTGAGGAACCATAAACAGAGACTTGCTTTGGAACTAATAATGCTTTGTATCCATTTTAGGACACAAAGTAAGGCAGGCCTTTAAGAGTTAATGAGCCAGCTTCCCTCCTCCTGGGACAGTAATCTATGTCGCCCACTCTCCCACCAAAAGCCTCCGCCTAAAGACCTTGCCCCAGTATTAGACCTTCCTTAGCTCTGAGAGATTATATATTAAACATGCAAACACAGCCATTACTTCCTAATACAAATAATATTATTATGTGTCCCCTCTACACTAGATATTATTACTACTCTATCCAATTTATTCTTTCATTCCAAGGCAGTCCTCAGTCTTCTATAATTTTCTGTGAAGTGTCTGTGCCTCTTATCATTTTTAGCTTTGGATTATTAGTTCTTCAGATTTTTCAGGTATTTTTATATGTTATTTCTCCAATTACATAATAATCCCTTAAAAGGCTTGAGAAAACCTGCTATTTTTTAGATTTCTCTTTAACTTAACTGAACCCCTTCATCAGAGTAGGTGCTCAAAATATAACTTGACTGGATAACAATGGACAACTGAAGTCATCACCTTAAAGGTAAATTTTAAGATCTCTAGGCAGAGGTTAAGAAGTCTGTTTCTGACTTACTTCACTCTGTACAACAGACTCTAGGTCCATCCACCTCACTACAAATAACTCCATTTCATTTCTTTTTACGGCTGAGTAATATTCCATTGTATATATGTGCCACATCTTCTTTATCCATTCATCTGTCGATGGACACTTAGTTTATTTCCATGTCCTGGCTATTGTAAATAGAGCTGCAATGAACATTGTGGTACCCGACTCTTTTTGAATTATGGTTTTCTCAGGGTATATGCCCAGTAGTGGGATTGCTGGGTTGTATGGTAGTTCTATTTTTAGTTTTTTAAGGAACCTCCATACTGTTTTCCAAGGTGGCTGTATCAATTTACATTCCCACCATATGCTAACACATATATATGGAATATTAAAAAAAAAAAAAGAAGGTTCTGAGGAACCTAGGGGCAGGACAGGAATAAAGACACAGACGTAGAGAATGGACTTGAGGACACGGGGAGGGGGAAGGGTAAGCTGGGACGAAGTGAGAGAGTGGCATGGACATACATACACTACCAAATGTAAAATAGATAGCTAGTGGGAAGCAGCCGCATAGCACAGGGAGATCAGCTCGGTGCTTTGTGACCATCTAGAGGGGTGGGATAGTGAGGGTGTGAGGGAGACGCAAGAGGGAGGGGATATAGGGATATATGTATACGTATAGCTGATTCACTTTGTTATACAGCAGAAACTAACACCACATTGTAAAGCAATTATATTCCAAAAAAGATGTTAAAAGAAAAAGAAAAGTCTGGAAGGAATTTCAGAAATTCTCGTTTATCTTCTTCTCCTTTCTCCTTCTTTCTCTCCGTACCCATTCACCACCCAATGACCCCAAACTTCTTCTGACTTTATATCAATCCGACCTTCTTTTCTTTTCTCTAGCAGACGTTCTGGATACCTTTCCAGGAGTTGACATGAGAGTCTAGTCTTAAAGATCACTAAACAAAATGCTCCCACTGTAAGTTCAGCTCCAGGATCTGGAGGTGTTGTTCTCAGAAAACTGTTGTTCTCAGAAATGTCTAGCTTTATCTTTTCTTCTGTGTTTAAGGCCACTTATAACTGTAACACATAGGAGAAGCCCAAGGGTATTGTTTAAAACTATTTTAGGAGCTCAAATTGTTTAAACTTTAGCTAAAATGATTTAACAGGTTTTCTCATTTCTTCATCTACCATTGTAAAATCTTCGTCTCTAATTAAAGAAACATACTCAGTTTGTTAGAACACACCAGATTTACCCACAGTAAAAGGAAAAACTGCAATTCATTTAATATCAGGGAACAAAAATCATCAAGGCCTATAGATCTGAATTACTCCAATTATTATTAAATAGCCACCTTTCTGATAACATACCCAGTACAGGCTTTTAGACTATTCTTGGAAGCATGAATGTTATATTAAACATACTGCCCCACATACTATCACTTATTCAAAACTCTCATACACATAACACTTGGCTCATGTGAGAAAGAAAATGAAAGGATATGGTCTTTACTTTAAATGCAAATATTTACCAGAAAGCCTTGGACCAGTAGTTAAACAGAGGAGACACTCGATGGGTAATTCATTCATCTCCAGTCTGTCAGGGATGGGCAAGTGAATATTTAGAAATTGTAGACTGCTTTCTTGGAAGGAAGCAAGGAACATCTTCCACTCCCAAACCAATTCCCTACTCACCCCAGGCACATCCGATAAAACGCCCCAATTCTAAAGTAAGTGTGTAATTATATTGTGATTTATTTGCAGTAAAGCAAACTCTTGAGCATGTTGAGAGAAAATCTAGGCAAAAAACTAAAGGATGTATATCCAATCTCTTCTTTGAGGGGCTTCCCACCCCCTAAGACAGGAGGGAATGAGCGGCCAACAGACAGGAAGTGAATGAGGAGCCCCGCCTAGCACGCCTGGCATCAGGGAGGTACCCAAGGAGAGTATGCCCGGACCCCAACTCTGGCTCAGCCAGACCACTTCCTTTACCTTGACGCCAAGGCTGCAGAAGAGTCCCCAGGAAATCTAAAGCTGATGCTATGGGTACATGGGGATCCACGGCAAACATCAGCTGTGGCTTTACCCTCCTGTCCTTTGAAAACTTAACTCTCCAGCCGGCCCGTCTGCCCTTCGCTCCCCCTCTCCAGATCGCTTACATGTGGCGGCTGCAGAAAGCCATGCTGTCGTGTGCCGCTTGCTCCCAACTGAAGGAAAACACTTAACATTACAGGTAAAGGAAGACTGAAGCTCTGGGTTCCGATAAAATGTTTGGAGGATCTGCAAATGTCATTATTCCTACTTATTATTCACAAAACACTGAACAAATATGTACTGCATACCTACTATGTACCAAGAATTTTTATCAAATACAGAGGCATTATAACATAGGGGTTAGAGAGCGTGAGATTTAGTGTTTTTGAAATGATGCATCATAATTGATTTGCATAATCAATCAGTACATTATTATCATCATAAAAAGAATATATTCTATTCCATATATATATGAATATATTTTATTCCATGCATATATGCGTGTGTATGCATCACAAAAAGTATGACCTGTTCCATGAAAAGTTTATTTCAAATTTACATGCATACATGTATAGATACATGTAGAGACACACGTGTGTACAGAGAGGTATATGAGATATACATCTGTATTTATCACAGCTATCTGCACTAAGTCACAATGTAAAATGTATTTCCTACTATGCACATTGCAGAAAAAAAAACAAAAGACAAAACAAAACTGTTCTAGATACCTGCCACTAGGGTCCAAATACCAGTTTCTCTACCTACTAGCTCTGTGTCTTCAAAGTTCTGTGTACCACATATTCCTTTTTTTTTTTTAACATCTTTATTGGAGCATAACTGCTTTACAATGTTGTGTTAGTTTCTGTGTATAACAAAGTGAATCAGCTGTACGTACACATATATCCCCATATCCCCTCCCCCATGCATCTCCCTCCCAGCCTCCCTATCCCACCCCTCTAGGTGGTCACAAAGCACCGAGCTGATCTCCCTGTGCTATGCGGCTGCTTCCCACTAGCTATCTATTTTACGTTCGGTAGTGTATATACGTCCATGCCACTCTCTCACTTCGTCCCAGCTTACCCTTCCCCCTCCCCGTGTCCTCAAGGCCATTCTCTAGTAGGTCTGTGTCTTTATTCCCATCTTGCCCCTAGGTTCTTCATGACCTTTTTTTTTTTTTTTCTTAGATTCCATATATATGTGTTAGCATACGGTATTTGTTTTTCTCTTTCTGACTTACTTCACTCTGTATGACAGACTCTAGGTCCATGCACCTCACTACAAATGACTCAATTTTGTTTCTTTTTATGGCTGAGTAATATTCCATTGTATATATGTGTCACATCTTCTTTATCCATTCATCTGTCGATGGACACTTAGGTTGCTTCCATGTCCTGGCTATTGTAAATAGAGCTGCAATGAACATAATGGTACATGACCAGTCCCATGTTTATGATGATGTGTTTGGAGAAATAGAAGGAACAAGGCAGACAGGCTCTTTTTTTGCTCAGGCAAACATGCATTCCCTTTTCATCTAAGCTCCACCTCCCAAATGTGTCCAAACCTTATCATCTTCCAAGGACCAGCCTGGTCACTGAGCTACTTCTCATCCACAGGCTTGACCCCAACCCCAGGCAGGACCAAGTGCAACTGATTATCAGACGTGTCCAGCCATCCTCACCAATCTGCAATGGCACCGTTTCAAGTCACACACCTGGGCACCCCAGTTTGGGTAATGGGACACCTGCCTTTTGTCTGGGCCTCCATCTCTTCCCCGTTCCCTTGCTATACTTCTGTTCTGATCACATCCTGGATGTGTCGCTCTCACCTTACACCTGAATTTTCCCACTCAAGGGCTGCTCTCGTGGCAGGTACGCTATTACTGCTAACCTCCTAGAAGTTAATGGCCTGATGCCCCCAATTTCTGACAAGTGGTTCCAGCACAGCGGTTAGTAACGTGTCCCTAGAGTCACGTACGCCTGGATTTGAAAGTTTGCTTTTCTTATTGATTACATGACCTTGGACAAGCCTTTAACTTATCTGTCAACCTTTTATAAAACGGGCAAATGGCAGTGCTTATATCGTGGAGGTTATGAGAATGAAAGATCATTTATGCAAAGCACAGTCACTGGCACTTGTTAAAGCCGTGTTATCAGTCCTCCCACCACGCTCTGCCCATCTGTGAGGAGGTCCAGATGCTTGGACGTTCATACGGCCCGACTGATGACACGGCAGAGCCACACCCCTGCATCCTGTGCTTTAGCTCCTGGATGAAACTGCTCTGCCGCTTCTGCCAGGGCAGAAACAGGATCACCTTCTCCCTGGAATGACTTTCATGACGCCACGCATAAGGCCAAGCATTAACAGCACTCATCCTGCAGCTAATATTGGGAAGATGTTGAAAAATCGTTACAAACGTCCTTTTGAAAAGCATATAATCACGCATATAAGTTATTTAACTCAACTACGTTCAGGGGAAGCTGAAGTGAGACATCTGAGGTAGATGGAGCGGTCCAAGCTTCCAGGCGAGAGAACTCTTATCTAGAAAGACCAAAGGATCTGGATCTTGAAAGAAAAGGTAAGATGAAAAGGGAATGACTTCCCATTACACAAGTAATTAGGTGATGTGTGCTCCACTTCGTAGCAAAGTGATCATACAAATGTTTCTACTTTGTTCAAAGAACTTAGAGAAGGCCTGTTGTTAGACTATGCTTAGAACAAGAAGGATGTTGGGGAAATGATCTTAAATAGAAAATATAAAGGCCCACCAGTTTGCGTTTGTTTTGTTTTATTTTGTTTTTGAGGATCTCTAGAGCAGCACTTCTTAACATGCATACAAATCACCTGGGATCTTGCTAAAATGTGAATTCTGATTCTAATCCATTCGATTTGAGGCCCGAGAGTCTGCATTTCTAACAAGCGGGTGAGGACTGAACTTTGAGGATCAGGGTCCAGGGTCCTGACCGTGGCAATGAAAGTAAACTACAGGTCAGCTGGCCACGTCCAGATTGTCAGGGGCTAACTTTACCTGCCCTCTGCCAAGGAGCCTGTGTGTTCTGCACACACACACACACGCATACCCAGCACAAGTTACATAAACTCTCACAGATGACGGGGACCTGGTCATCTGGTCATTCATGCCTCGGACTGGAGACTAGAAACACTGTCCAGGGCGAGACCAGAAGCAATAGGCACGTACATTGCCAGTGGAGGCTCATTCCGAAGGGGCAACTAGAGAGAAAGGGGGGGACCCCCAGCCCGGCCGTCCCCTCCCACTCATACCACTGCAGGTAACCCAGCCCCTGTGCGGGGCTACATCCCTCCCTGTGGCCTCCGGTCACAGGGCCCCCGTGTCAGCGTGCTGGTGGGTCGCCTTCACCATGGACCCCCAGCCGGCAGGGCAGTGGCACCAGCGAGCACGCGGTACAGCACGTGCGGGACCAGAGTCACCCCCTCTACGCTGTGTCCACATCACTGACATGGCCTCCTGTCCGTCCAGGGGGCTTTCCTCAAATCAAAGCAGTTATCCCTCAAGGTCACGAGGTGTGGCAGCCCCGGGGCCATTTCAGTTCCGCCCCCTTTCCCATGTGGCCCCATCCAGCTGCGGTGCACCTCCGGCAAAGGCCCTCAACCTGTACTCTTCTCCTTTCTCAACGCCCCCCAGCAAAACCCCACTTCACGGTCGACCTTTTGCCACCTAAAACCGCTCACTCAAGGTAAAACCCAAGGTCCCCTCTGTGGCCCACAAGACACCCAGGAGCACGGCCCGTGATCCCTCCCCTTCGTCCGCTCAGCCACCTCTTCCTGTGCTCCTGCCATACTGGTCCCTTCCCCTTTTGGCAGCCTCTCAGGTTTGATACTGCTACCTGGGATGCTTCTGTCTCAGGTGTCTGCATGGTCGACTCCCCCCACTTCAGTTCTTTGCTCAGATGTCACCTTACTGGAAACACTCTCCCAAACTACCTTCTATAAATCAAAACTCTCCTCCCAGCTCTCTCTGTCCCCCACTTTACTTTTCTTCATAGCATATATGACCTGATATATTCTGTGTATATCGGCTTTTAAAATTATTGTCGGTATTTCCTCTCTGGAATGTATGTTGTCATATATTTGGTGCCAACTATAGGACCCTAACTTTTTTTTTTTAAGCTGATTGGATGCTGACAAATGTCTAGATGAATGTTTCTGAGAATCCAAATGCTGCAGAGAAAAATCACAAATCAGGCAGATCGGTAATGCTCCAAAATCAAGGTCATCAAACGCCACTGGGCCCCCTGACCCTTAATCTTACCAGATTTCTCTAGTCCGGTTATTTTTCCATCCTTTTAAGTCACTATGTCTTCAACCTTGTAAATCCTGCTCTAACTGCATACCCACCCCTCCCACAGTAGATGACCATGTCTCCTAATTCACAGAAAGGATAGAAATTACCAGATGGCCAGGGGCCCCTGACTGTACAGGTCCCCTACTCTCCACCGCCCGAGAAACGCCATTGTTTCCTGTGCTCTGGGTGCCACGCCCCCTGCTTCTTAGAAACCTTACATGTGAAAGAAATCAAGGCTGGTCTCAGGTGTCACGTCCCTCTCTCACCCTCTCTGGGATCCACCATCCAACCATATTCACACATGTTTCAGACGCTCCCGTTTAAAATATAACACAAGAAGGCACAGAAGGAAAGGGAAGAGCAGAAAAGAAGAAAAGAAAAGCTAGGAGTTTCTCCCTTCCCGGGCCCAGATTCCTGTCCAGCCCCTCTTCTCGGCCTCACGGTCAAGCTTTTCTAGTGTCGCCCACACTCACCTCCCCACTTGCCCACCTCTGATTGCACCCTCCACCCACAGGAATCTGGCTTCTGCCCTCGGAGCTTCAGCAAAACCTGGTGGACGCTCAGGTCACCAACCATCAAGCACCATGTCCTCAATCTGATAAACATTTTTCAGTCAAGTAACAAGTTAAGAACCACATAGTCGAGGCCAAACTGTTGTAGTCAGTGAAGAGACCAGTTTGTAAACTGATATTTTCCTTTAACTCCGCCTCACTTCAAGTGGAGGTGCAGCCCTAGCACATGTTGTTATGCCTCCTGGCACCAGACTTGCCAGAGGGTTTGAGAGAATTCTTGTAGAGGAATTTGCCCACAGGGGAGAAGTCCCTTGAGGCTATCACTCCCTTATCCCGGAAAATTATTTTCTTGACTCACAATATAGGCTCTCAGAATATAACATGGGTAACCAGCCTTGTACCTAGAAAGACAAATATATTTTTTTTCCCTTAAAACTAAGGTCTTTGGGTTATCTCTCCACTTATCCTCTCCATAGCAAAAAAACTCAACAGATATTCATACTTTCTCAGGATTTTGCTGAAAAATATTTTTCTGTACTATTGTTTCTGTACAATATTTTATTGTAAATAAAACAGTATTTCCCTATTTTGATTCAAAAATCTCCTAAGTTCAGCTGGAATGTAAGGATGTCTGTAGAAGCTTCCAGTTTGCCTGGGGTTGGTTGATGAAGGGTTTAGTGCCTATCACCACAGGTGAGATGATCCTATAAACACAAGTTTGGACTGCATTTCCCCCAAATCCCAGTTCTTAATCCACCCTCATGGCCAAGCGTCTGTGTTTCAACATCCTGTAACAGTACTGCTGTATGAAAAACGCATGGGACTATTTGCACTCTGATCCACTGTGCCATCCTTTTTTGGAGAGAATTTTTTTCCCCATAAAACTTCTCCCGAAAGAGAAATCAGGAATCTGTTCGTTGCACAGGTCAAACATAAAGGGTTGAAATATCAGGGATTGTTGTATGTTTGGTGGGATTTTGTCAGAAGAGAAAACCTCCAGGCCCACATTACGAGCTTTCTTCTTTTCTTTCCACTCTGATAAGTTTTATTATTATTATTATTTTTTTTTTTTTTTTTTTT
>NW_020173037.1:3933844-3958285 GCF_003031525.2 Neophocaena asiaeorientalis asiaeorientalis | reverse complement strand
TTTTTTTTTTTTTTGAAGTACACGGGCCTCTCCGTGTTGTGGCCTCTCCCGTTGCGGAGCACAGGCTCCGGACGCGCCAGCTCAGCGGCTATGGCTCACGGGCCCAGCCGCTCCACGGCATGTGGGATCTTCCCGGACCGGGGCACGAACCCGCGTCCCCTGCATCGGCAGGCGGACTCTCAGTCACTGCGCCACCAGGGAAGCCCTGCTTTAGGTTTTAACACTTCTTTTCAGGGTATGCTTGCGGCCTCAACACGGAACGGTTTAAAAGTGGAGAAATCCTCAGTCTGTCAACCAGTTTTTCCTTTTTCTCCATGTTCCCATCACACTCCATGCAACCTACCAATGGAGAATTTATACTGCATCGTTATGACCGGTTTTCTAACCTGTTTATCCAACTGGATCCAATTTCCTTGAGGCTGAGAAACTACTGGGTTGGCCAGAAAGTTCATTCTGGTTGTTCCATAACACGGAAAAACCCGAGCGAACATTCTGGCCAACCCAATAAGTCCTGTTCATCTTTGAATCCTCTTTATATTTTTTAGAGGATTCCTGTTAGGATTTTTTGAAAATAACAAGTTGTTACTTGGGTTTATACGTTTTAAGGAAAAGGCATATCATCTAAATCAAAGTATGCCTGGATTCTGTAACTGTGGTTAATTTGATGTAGCACTTGATTGATATACTTGACTAAGTGAAAGAGTAAATGTCTAGAAAATAACATTTTATGAGATTTCAATGGGGAGACCCAAAAGCAAATTTAGCTTTAATTTACAGTATTTTTCAGCGGTGAAATAGCTAGAACTGAAAATCTCATGGAACCTTTTTATGGAACTAATTTCGGCTTTGATTGGTTTATTTATTTATTATGCCTCTGTTCTCTGCTCCATCCTCCACCTCTACCTTCTGGTTCCCAAAACACAATTATACTTTTGAAATGTATCCGTCGACTCCACTCCAGCCGGTTTAAGAAGAGGAAGATTAATTACAAGGTATGAGACGACTTGAAGAATTTCTGGGGTCATCAAGGAAACGCCGGGATGTCCCGTGGCCAGGAGCAATGCAGCTGGAAGATGACTGTCCACATCTGAGACCTCACTTCCGGCATCTCTGTGTTGTTGCCGTTCAGCACTTAGGACCACAGGATCCAGGCACCACAGTCTCTATCACAGTTCCCCAGAAAAACAAAACACTTCCCGGCACACAGCCATCACCTTCACTTGCTCGTGTCATCATTCCAAGTTATCACAAATGCAGCTTGTTGCCAGCACTGGGTTCTCCAGACACATGAAAGGATTGAAAACTTCCCCTTCCTTGCTCCTTCCCCATCCCCCCACTTTTTTTAAGCTCTCCAGTTTCATCACATAGGATTCACTAGAAGGGAGCCAGAGTGGGTATTCGGTGAGCCATTCTTAAATATCTGCCACATACATAAAGGGTTTTTTTAAAAATCTCAGCTTTCCAGGTGAAGACAGCAGACGGGGCCTGCTTCACACACGTACAACCCGGGCCGTAGATAAGGCCCCGCACTTGCTTTCAAGAGACCCAAGCAAATCCTCTATGTTAGGCAGATGTAAACAGCTTGAAAAGAGGAAGTGAATTTCTTCCTTTGGAAGTAAAATTGTTCATCTTTTGTGAGCTAAAAACATTCTTTTTCTATAAACTGTCTACAAACGTTTTTGCCCATTTTTAAAGCGGTTACTGGCCATTTTTTTTCGTATCGATTGATGAGAATTTTTATGTTAGGAGAAAGAGCTCTTGTCTGTAATATGTAATTTGTGTTGCAAAGATACTCATCCAGTTTCTCATATGCCTTTCAACATTTTGGGGCACGTGTGTGTAGGTGTGTAAAAGGATTTTACCATATTAATGGGCTTGTAAACTTACTTGTAAAGAGCGAAAACCAGCAAGTTCATGTTGGTAGACAAATGCTTTCTCACAGCTCTGACACACAACCTGGCGCCATCTGAAGAACGCCTGTTAAAGGATTTCCTTACAGGATGACAGCACATGTCCTTATTTCTCCTATCAACACCGTTTTCCAGAAAAATGGCTTCACGTTAAAACCAATAATTTATGAGTGGAAAATATCTCCAGAGGCTAGCAGAGGCTAGGTGGTGTGAATAGTCCCAGCGTTTGGTTAGGACCTTATTAAATACTTCTCATGAAATACTGAGCATGGTATTTCAAAGATGGATAGATTAATTATTACTGAAGAAAACGATGATGATCTTGTATTATACTTGGAAACCTTGATCTGGCTTTCCAGTTAAAAATAAGGATATTTAAAATGGTTTGGATGGTGTCTATGAATCAGAGGAGAAAACAATAAGACGGCCATCAAATATCCATGTTATCCAGATACTGAAAGCTCTTCTGAATCTCAGCACTTACTCTGATGCTATGGAAGAAATCGTAATAAAAATACAACTAGCTTTAAAAGCTTGTGAAAATGCTGTGTGGAAGATGAAAGCTAAACCACAGAAATACAAGATATCATATCACTACCGCCATTACTACCATTGTTGTTAACAGGCATGGGCTTCAAATCTTATAGCAGCCCTGGTGTTCACAAACCAACTGAAAGGAACTCCGGCATATGGACCAATCAAAGCACTTTGTGCCCTGCCTTTGGGAGGAACACAGTGAGCTCTGTAGGACCAAGAGGCTGGGGAGAAGGAACGCAGATGCAGATTTTCTTCACTTCCCAGGAAGAGCGGAGGAGAGGGTACAGTGATGGGATGGGCAGTGACAGCAAGCAGATGAGTGACTGACGAGCACAGGAAAAGGGACCCATTTAGAGAGAGGAGAGTGACCAGGATGGGAAAGGTGGACCCCGCTTTTCAAGGCAGGCAGGGCTAAGTCAGTGGAAGCCTTCGCGAACCAGATGCAAGTAAAGATTATAGTAGCACTGGGGAGAGGGAGGGGGGAGGACGACGGGGCACAATTCAAACATGAGACTTCGTCTGGTTTTACAAATGGTGGCAAAGTCAAAACAGACTTGGAGGGACTGCTATGAACGAGTGGACTTTATGGCGACACGCAAGCAGGTACAAACGATGGGATGCTATGATTACTGTTGCCACGTGCTTTTGTCCAGTCAGAACTGTTAAGTGTAGGATGTAGGATTGGGTATAAGAATATGGTGCAAATTGTATCTCTTGCTCACTCTCACCCCACAAGACAAAATAAGAACGGGACCACCTGAAGCAATAAATCATGGCTGTCACTAGGAAAGCCCGGGGGACCTTCCCTGTGGGACACATACTGCAGGACAGTATTATGCAAAGACAGGCTTCTGAGGCTGCTTAACCAGCATAACCAGCAGGACCAAAGCCTCTACTTGTGAAAATCCAGGCTCATCTCAGGTCCAGGAGGGAAGGCACACAGTTATCTCGGGGGGTAGCAGCTTCTCCTGGGATGTTCTCTAAGGGAACTGACAAGCACACTTAGATTATGCAGTGTCTTTTCAGGCTGGGGGATCTAAAGACCTGGTACCAATGCTCTGGGGTCCAAGTTCTGCAGAAGTCTAGCCCTTCCATCCACTCGCCTGATGCCAAGAACAAAACTCAACAGGGAGGCCATCAGGCACGCGACGAGGGGATGCCCTGCACATCATATGCTTCTTAAATCCACAGATCAAATTCACAAGTAAAATAGAACATATAGAAATTAGGAATGCACCCAAGTATTTGATTGGAATGATGACTTGCTAATTCGTATTTCGTTCATTTAATCAACAAGTACGTATTAAATGACAGCGACGTGCCAGACACCATACTAGATGCTGGGGACACTGCTGTGAACAAATAAAAATGTCTGCTCTCATGAAGCACACATTCCAGAAAGGGACAGAATTTACAAACGAAACTAACCAGTGCGAGGCTGACCAAACCAAGTGTCAATCTTATCTAAAACCTATATTCCAAAGTAAACAAGAGACATTATTGAGGAAGTGCAAGCCAGCCCATGAATGCCACGTCCAGGTGAGTTCATGAAGGCGTTTTTACACACGCCTGACCCACAGTCTGCCTTTCCTCTCCTCTCCTATCCTCCCACCCCGTTCGTCTTCCTCTCGTGTCCTAGGAGGACCCCAGGTAACACAGCAAAAGCCCCAGGTGACTGTGGGTTTCATTAGTTATTTCTTAAAGAGAAGAAAAGAAATACAGCACTTTGCTGCAAGTCACACACGTAGATCAGAGCGCATATGGACTGTACTTCTCTCTGTTACTGCGTCTCCTCCTTATTCCTAATTCGGTAGATCTCAGAACTTTCATGTCTCTACCAGATAAAGCTTTGTTCTTTCTCTCAAGCACCTGAAAAAGTGATTCTTTAGCATTTCTTTGCTAATCCCTCCCACCACCACCACCAAAATCAAGTGCCCACAGACAGGCCATTCAAGCATGGTCCCATTACAATCAACAGACGCACACTGATCCTCATGACAGAGGAGCAAACGTCTCAATCCGTTTCAAAGCTGAGGCCTCAACCAAATGGAATGACTGGTTCTGTTTAATGAAACTGGTAACGTTTTACTGGCCTTCTCGGCCAGATAGCTTTACTAGAATTGCCATTTCACATCAGGTCAAATTTTCAGTTTTACAAATATTTGTGTGCAATTTGAAAACCCAAAAAGTTGGAAATATGGAGACAAATGTGGGGACCTGGATTGAAATGAATACTTATGCAGAAAGCAGAGACATTTGACACTGATATTCAAATTGCTCCTATACAGAACAAAGGAAACAAGAAAATTATCTGATTATATGATTTAGGCTAAAAAGGATTAACATGTTCATCTTCTTTATTGCTTTAGTCCAACAGATGACAAGATTTTTAATTCATTGTCTGTTTTTAAGAATTACAAAAATCATTCAGTTCAATCTTAGCTAATACGGTAACAATTCAAATAAAGATTCTGACGAGGCCTTTTGAAAGGCAGAGAAACCAATTTTCTGCCATTCATCTGTGTATTGATTTCCATTCAACTCCACTGGGGGCAAAGCCCAAGCTGAGCTGGCATGAGTGAACCAGGCTGTCGCTACCCAGGGCAACTATTCAAGTCTCTGGCAGAACTCCAGAGTATTTTTAAAGGATTGTGGGGGGCGGGGGTGGGGGTGGGGGACGCGCGCGCGCTGTGATTTTTTTCACTGAAAATTATTTACCCGATGGTTACATTTTTAAAGGAACAATTACCAAGCAGTTTTATAAATCCATGAATATAACTCATCTCAAAGGTACATTTTAAAAAAGGCTGATTTTGTTCCAATAATTTTTCTTACACCCATGTGAAACCAGAGCTGGTACCACAACTCAAGGTCTAGATGTCCAGCAAAGTAATTTCATAAAGCTACTCAAATGCATCACGGGAACAGCTAATATTTCACTGTAATTTAAATTTTTATTCCTTTACCCATTTCTCCTTTAAGAATAACTATGTGATTTATACTATAAAGCATAGATCCTAATCAGTAAACCCCTCCAAAAGATTAAATTTAGAACTAGTAACTTGAATAAGTTCATGGTATCTTAGCTCTTTCTAGAATAACATCTTGTGCCCTGGTTCACTAACTTCATACCCTCAAACAAGGAGTATTTGGCACATGGTAGATACTCAAAACTTGTTAAGTGTGGGGATATAAAATGGTACAGCTACTTTAGAAGACAGTTTGGTAGCTTTTTATAAAACTAAACCTATTCTTCCCGTAAGACAAAGCAATTGTGCTCCTTGGTATTTACCCAAATGAGTTGAAAAAACCTACATCTACACAAAACCGGAACACAAATGTTTGCAGCAGCTTCATTCAAAATTGTCAGAACTTGGAAGCAACCAAGGTGTCCTTCAGTAGGTGAATGGATGAATGAACTGTGGTGTGTCCAGACAATGGAATATTATTCAGCACTAAGAAGAATGAGCTATCAAGCCACAAAATCCTGTGGAGAAACTCTAAATGCATATTGCTAAGTGAAAGAAGCCAATCTGAAGAGGCTACATACCGTATGATTCCAACTGTATGACATTTTGGGAAAGGTAAAACTATGCAGAGAGTAAAAAGATCAGTGGTTGCCAGGGGACTGGGGGGGCAGGGATGAATAGGTAGAACGCAGAGGGTTTTTCGGGCAGTGAACTGTTCTGTGTTATACTGCAATGGTGGACACAAGCCACTACTGTATACATTTGTCACAGCTCATAGAATTTACAACACAAAAAGGGAATTCTCAACTGTGGAGTTTAGTTAATAGTCATGAGAAATGTAATGTTGCCTGCCGTAAACAAAGGACGTCACAGTCATCAGCCATTAGGGTCAGCTGCTGAGCCCTGAGGAAACTCCGGAAGGAAAGAATACCTGCCATCTAGCAGCCATCAGACTGAAGCCACTCCCTAGGTGAGCCCTTCGGAAACTCAGGATGTGAAAACACAGGATACTGGCCCCAGAGAGCTGAGGTGCATGTCAAAGGAATGATTTCAGTGAGCCCAGACGCTTGCATCTTCCCATACAGAGAAAAGCGCTAAATTTCTTAACTTGGGATATCTGGTTTCCTTTAATCAACAATACTCTTCTGACGTTCAGACTACCTGCCCTTTGTTGCAAAACTCCTATATAACCTGGCTCCCCCCTCACCTCCTCGGAGCAGTTCTCTCAGGGTTACTTGAGATGCTACCTCCCAGGCTGGAAGTCCTAAAAATTCCCACGGAATGAAACATAACTCTCAACTTTCAGGTTGCGAGTTTTCTTTTTTTTTCAGTCGACATAATGTATCAGTTTTGGTCCATCAATTATATAAATGTACCACACTAACAGAAGATGTTGGTCATAGAGGAACCTGGAGGTGGGCGGAGAGTATACGGAACCTCTGTATTTTCAATTCCATCTTTTCCATAAACCTAAAACTGCTTGGGGAAAAGTTTATTAATTAAAAACTAAAAATTAAGAAAATTTTAAAGGTTATTAAATGAGGATTTATTGAAATAAAAGAGGTCAGTTGGGGCTCAAAGGTAACTTCCTCTGCGGAGTCTCCACTGAGCTAAGTAGCCCAGGCGGACCGTCCTCCACGTCCTAATGGCTTGAATGGCCCGGTCCATTCAGGGAAGGTTCCCTCACCCACGAAGGTCTGTTCCAGGTGGAGTGCACCTACCCACAAGGAGAACAAAGTTCATTTCCTAAAGTAAGAAAGGGAAATCCCACTGAAAGCGAAAATAGCACCTAGAGCCCAGGGAATGAAGGTCAAGAACTGAATTTACAACTAAACTCCTTTAAGGCTCAACCAGTAACCCATGAGAGACAGCAGCTACTCACCGCTGGTCAGAGGTTAGTCAGCAGGCTCCATCTCCGGGAATCCCTAACTAACTTCTGTGGGGAAATCTCCCAGCTAACTGGTGTTGACTGTAAAAGCAAACCCTCCTTCTGACACGCACATATGTTAATGCACTATTGTAAAAGTTCAGGGTAGTTATTACTGAGTTGTCACGGGCCCATTAATTATTCACGACACTGTATTTAGCTTTACTCTGGTAAATCTTCTTTAATTGCCCAGCCTACATTACAGAGCATCTTTATTTAACTCTGTTTACGTTTACGCCTTTTCCAATAGTTCATTAATCTTTAGTGAGACTCGCCAAGCTCTTCCGGGCTTTCATTTCACTCACTCATTCCACTGCACCTTAAAGTTCCGGATACTTTTCAAGCCCACCCCTCGCTCACATTTTCTTTTCCCTGCCTCTGAAGAACGCAGGAGACTTCCTTCTCCGATATTTCCAGACTGCGATTCAATCTTTCCCACTGCTAAAAGGTAGCTGTTTGAAAATACGTATCTATACGTGTCCCTGGAGCCTCCATCTGCCAACAGTATCAAGTCCTGATTCCTTAGGAAAGCACCCAACGCCCTGGCTAGTTTGGCCCCAAACTCACAACTCATCTGCTAACATTCTTTCCTTCCTACTTTCTGCTTCAGCTCTTGACAAACAGGGCATGAGACGTCGTTGTCCCTTCTCTGCTTTCTGCTCGGAACTCTCTTGGGTCCCACTCAAATGTTACCCCTTCTTCCAGACAGAGGTTCCCCATCCCTCTGCTATTCTCCCAACAACACTACTCCCGTCGTTGCTGAGGCTGCGTGACCTTCTGAGGTGTGAACAGTTATAAATGAGACAGTCTCTTGCCAGACAGAGAACTCCTTTAAGTCAGGGAGTGCATCCCATTCCTCTTGCTGTGCCCAGAGCCCGCCCACAGTGAATGCATGAGAAATACTTATTGAATGAATGAATGAAGGCATTTTTACTCCAGACTATCTGAGTCTAATTAAATCATGTCTGTTCTTTCCAGCATATCCGAACCTACATAACTGCATGATCAGGTGTATACGTGGAAGAAAATCATGGGGAAAATAACTATAGTATAGATATGCATGTTTCTTAGAACATATCACTTGGGATTTAAAAAAAAAAACAGTAAGTCAGAACACATTTAATGTCATGAACATTAAAAACATACTTGGAAATCAGTCTCTCTGGAAAAACTATACTTTTCAAGGATGCCATTGAACTAAAAAGAAAAATGATCCTATGTATTTTTCATGGAATGCCACCAAATAATAATAATGAGCAGATTGCAGTTGCCAAGCCTTTTCAAAGCAAGTCATATCTACTTTGGGGGGCATCTCTGGGGAGGAATTATTTGATTTTTAGAAATGAATATTTGGAATTGCTTTTTCAAAGACTAGCTGTGTCGGATTCTGAAAATTTTGCATTGTGTGCGTTTGAGAATGAATTTTCTAGCACTTGCATACGCTGGACTATATAGAGTTGGTTCTCTGAGATAGGTCTTAGGAGTTGCATTTGAAGTTATGTCAGTCACATAGATGTAAATCCTGCTGGTCTCAGAGAGAGAGATGTGACTGACAGCGGGGCTTGCCTTGGATGGTCGTAGTTGAAGTCATAATTTATGAACATATGTGGGGTAGAACACTGGCATATGCAAAGCATGACTGCATGCAAAATGAGGATAAAAATACAGGTTGGGCTTCCCTGGTGGCGCAGTGGTTGAGAGTCCGCCTGCCGATGCAGGGGACACGGGTTCGTGCCCCGGTCCGGGAAGATCCCACGTGCCGCGGAGCGGCTGGGCCCGTGAGCCACGGCCGCTGAGCCTGCGCGTCCGGAGCCTGTGCTCCGCAACGGGAGAGGCCGCAACAGTGAGAGGCCCGCGTACCGCAAAAAATAAATAAATAAAATTAAAAAATAAAAATACAGGTTAACTACATAGTATTCACATGGGACTGGAGCCAACTTACTATTCTTTAGTGTCATGCATTTCCCAATGGAAACAACATGTATTTTACAGGTAGGCACCAAATGAAAGTGACACATTGTGGATAAAATGGATCCACAGTCTCTGTGTTTGCAGTTTGGTGTGAAATACCAATTCCAGGAGTAGTTTATCAGAAAACTAGCCCAGGTTAATAAAACATGCATGTTGTTCCCCAAGTGGATATTTAATACGGTGCATGAAAAGAGTTGATATACTCCTTTTAGATACCAGGTTTCATAGAATTATGAAGCTGGAAGGGACTTGAGAAATGATCTGATGCAACTGCCACCCACTGTTTTGTAGTTGAGGAGTTTCCAGCAAAGTCAGGGCTCAAATCTGACCTCCTGTCCTCAGGTGGGGCTCGCCCTTTCCCGGTAGTCAGAGGAAAATCCTATAAACTGGTATTAACTAATTCCCACTGATGTCACGGTACAATTGAAGTCACTGCAGTTTTTAGCACAGCTGCCAGCCAGAAAGGTCGGGAAATGCTTCTCCAAGCGATTCTCTTGGATTAATCTTGTAAGATACAGTGGGAAAAGCATGAGATTCAGAAGCTGAGGTCGAGAAAGTGAGTGCAGACACTTGCTGTTGAGGAGCTGTGCGCCCTTGAGCAAATCTTCTACCTTCTCTGAACCCTAGTGGGTTCATCTTCACATGGGAATGATAAAAATTCCTGCCTTGAGAGGCTGGTGAGAAGATTGGATGGTTTAATAGGAGAGAGTGCGCTTGGCAAGCTACAACGGCACTTACAAAGATTTAGTTTTTATTGTCGTCATCATTAAGAATTATTTATTAAACCACCAAAGCAGCACAGCGGGTCGCTGGGCCTTAAGCAAGGCAGGAAGCAGGGAAGACCATGGGCTGCACCCACATTAGGGCTTTTATCTCCTAAAGACCCCGTTTCTACCAGCAGGTAACCTTATTTGCAAAATCCATTAAGTCAACCTGCCTCAGCAGTGAAACAACTCAGTGTTCTTTCCTTGGTAACTTCTAGCAAACTCTTATCTTAATATTCTGAAACACTTCACTTTGGATTTATCCTCTTCTCACTCCTCAAGAACTGAGCTCTCATATCATCTAGAGCATCTCTGTCCAACAGAAATACAATGCAAGCCACGTTTGTAATTTTAATTTTCTTGTAGTCACATTTAAAAAGAAAAAAAAAGCAACAGGTGAAATTCATTTTAACAGTATATTTTATTTAACCCAATATATCCAAAATGTTATCAGTTCAGCATATAACCCTTATGAAAGTTATTAACGAGATAGTTAGCATCCCCTTTTTTTTCCACACTAAGTCCTCAAAATCCCCTGGGTATTTGACACTGACAGCACACCTCAATCGAGAATAACTAAATTTCAATGGAAATAGCTACAATATTGGAAAGACATGTAGGTCTAGAGCCTGGCAGGGTGACCACACCTAATGATAAAGCAGACTGAGAAAATTTAACTTAGGAACTCTCCATGGAAACACTTAAGAACACTGAACAAAACAATCACGTCCTAGCACATAGATGGGGGAGGGAACCCTAGCAACAGAAATGACAGCCTAGCAACACCAGATGTTGTACGAAAGGGAAATCAGAAAACTATTACTTTGCAAAGAAGCATTTCTGGGAAGGCCATTTTTTCTATTTTGTTTAACGTGAAATAAGGAAACTGATCGCACATCTACCCAAATATACATCTTATAAGGCTCCATCCTCATTATCTCTTTATCCCACAACCCAGACACTGACATACTTTGTCATGTTGTTGATGCTATGTTTCTCACTTAGGAAGACAAACAGTAAAGCATGACATCGGGCTGAACTGTCATATTTCTTCCCATGGCGTAGCCTGCTTTGTGAGCCGCATGGGTCACCATAAAGAGCTGAATTGTACACAGCAGGTTGGTCATCAGAAGTCTTCCCACGTCATCTTATAAAAATACCCTGCCAACTCCTGGACAGGACCTGGTCTCGCAGGCCTGGGTTCCTAGTTCGTCTCCGTTACTCCTCTCTTGGTTCCTCTTTCCCATGAAGATGCAGAAGCTCCTTGGTCCAGCAGACTAAAAGCTAAGGATGAGGGATGCCCAGAACCTGACCTCCCGCTCCACTATCCCTGACACCCAGCGATGGGACATCTTTGCTCACCCTCAAGGCTGCTCCTTTTTCAGAAAAGTATGAATAAGGATGCCACAACCAGCCTAGCTCCGCCTCTCTGAGCAAAGATGACAAATCATTATGTCTTTCTTGGCAAGAGCTACCATTGCACAGGCTCCGGACGCGCAGGCTCAGCGGCCACGGCTCACGGGTCCAGCCGCTCCGCGGCATGTGGGATCTTCCCGGACCGGGGCACGAACCCGTGTCCCCCGCATCGGCAGGCGGACTCTCAACCACTGCGCCACCAGGGAAGCCCCATGCCCCTCTTTTCATTCTCTAACCTAACGGTCTGGTTACTCTGAACCCAACGCTTTCCTAGTGTCCACCTCCGCTGAGAAGGTCTGGTCCCCTTCTCACCACCCCTTGTCCCCTCCATCCCAAGTGACCAGATGGCATAAGGTCTGAGTAGAATATAAGACTGTGAGCAGAGAGCAGTCAACAGTTGTGAACAATAAAACCATAAAACAATGGAGTTTGAATAAAGATTTTACTAAAATCTTTCACTTTGTCATACTTTTGCTTATAGCGCTGTCTATAAGGAGGCTCCTGGGTGTGTACGTGTGCGCCTATCACCGGTACGGTTTCCAAGCTATCGTACTGAGTGCGATAACTAGTGAGAAAGCCAGCTACGGTGTCTGGATCAAGTATATTTTCCATGAACATCCAGCTCAGGTGAGCCTTCCCTGACCATTTCAGCTGAAAGGGGTCCTCCCTCCTCTGTAGCAGAATGGATGCTATTCTGCTTCTCAAACTTAAAAATGCCTACGAATCCCCTGGGGATTTTGTTCAAATGCAAGTTGTGATTTAGTAGATCAGGGGTGAGCCTGAAATTCTGCATTTCTGAGATGCTTCCAAGAGATGCTAAGGCTGCTGGTTGCTGACTCTACCTTGAGTCAACAGCTCACTCAGTGCCTCATCACAGACAGATTCCAGGGGTATGAAAGCGACTTGCCTCCTTTCCTAGATGGTAAGCTTTTTTTTTTTTAACCATTTATTTTTATTTATTTTTTTATTGAAGTATAGTTGATTTGCAACGTTGTGTTAGTTTCAGGTTTAGAGCACAGAAATTCAGTTATACATACATATATATCTATTTTTTTCAGATTCTCTTCCCTTATAGGTTATTACAGAATATTGAGTAGAGTTCCTAATGCTTTACAGTAGGTCCTTGTTGGTTATCTATTTTATATATAGTGATGTGTATATGTTAATCCCAAACTCCTAATTTATCGCTCTCCCCCTTCCCCCTCTGGTAACTATAAATTTGTTTTCTTTGTCTGCAGGTCTATTTCTGTTTCGCATATAAATTCATTTGTAACGTTTTTTTTAGATTCCACATAAACTTTCTGAGAGCATATTCTTTTTAACATGTTTTCCTTACTATGATTTTAAGCAGATGTTTGTGGAAAACATGACGAAAAGGTTATCACTGGTCACTTATTTCTGTCATTTTATTCTCAGCAACGAGTACAGTGACCACACAGTGATTCGGCCAATGGGTTGCTGACGAATTTGCAGGTGTCCACAGCGGATGAGTGAGAACCTGCCTTCAATCCCAGCCCTCTGCCCTCCCCTCAGCGGGATGAGAACTCAACCTCCAGTTGTAGACCCTACTCTTGATATCCGACCAGACAGAAGTTATATAACGAGAACATAAATGAAACAAATCTCCCTTCGGTTTTACACTTTGAAGTCCGGGTGCCAGGGTTTGCCTGCATGATGACCTTGATCTCAGATTCTAATCTCCCTTTACTATCATCAAGTTTGTCTCTGGTCCCTGCTTAGAATCCTGGGCTCTTAATATGTTCCCCTTTGTGATGATGTGCCCTGGCCTTGACCCTCTGCCAGCTGACTTGCCCTCTTCTGACCTGTGTGACAATCCGGGACTCGGGTCAAAGTCCCTCAGACTGCAGACCCCACTGGTGCCCTCAGTCTCAACTCGATCCCATAAACGTGACCATCATATCACAGCTGGAGCTGCAACTCATCTAATGGAAACTTAGCCTGGCTGGTGAAGCCTTGCCTTAAACTTTGCTGTGATGCGTTATAGAATGGGGATCAGTACAATTTTCCCACTCCTACGACAAAGTATTAAAAATTCATCCTCTGAGTATGGAATAAAATTCTCCATCTTCGTTCATTTCTCTCATGGCTATTTTTTTTCTTCCTCCAACTAATCAATTCATGCTCGATCCATAATACCCACCTCTTCTACTAGCAGATCAGAGAATGGGATGAAATGATAGTTTCCAAGGTATTGATCAGAACTTCAGGTTTCCTCTCCCTTACTCATTTGATTCCAACCTTAATTAATTAATTTATTTATTGACATATAGTTGATTTACAATGTTGTGTTAGTTTCTGCTTGACAGCAAAGTGATTCAGTTCTACATATAAATATAGACATATATTCTTTTTCATATTCTTTTCTATTATGGCTTATTACAGGATATTGAATATAGCTCCCTGTGCTACACAGTAGGACCTTGTTGTTTATCTACTTTATACGTAATAATTTGTATCTGCTAATCCCAAACTCCTAATTTATCCCTCCCCAACCTTTCCCCTCAGGTAACCATAAGTTTGTTTTCTATGTCTGTGAGTCTGTTTCTGTTTTGTAAATAAATTCATTTGTATCGTATTTTAGATTCCACATATGATATAGATACATATTAGTATATCCTTAAGTAATTGTAATGACTGTTTACTTTTCCGAAGCAGGAACACAACTAATATTTATGCTTTCATTGGGACTGTGTTATATTACCTGTTCCCATCTAGAACTCAGTTTTTCAAACCCGACCATCACCAACCGATTCAGGAAAAATCCCATAGGATATCTGTGACTGCCACTCTTAATAGTAGTACATCCCCTAGAGATATGAAACCCTACGGGACATCCTTCCTAATTTATAACAACAGACCCAAGTACTAAAAATCACTTTGGAGAGTTTTCTAGAATTGACCTACATTTTAAAAAATGATTGTTATTAATTTTACTTTGGTAAAACAGCAAATTAATTAATCAGCTGAAAACTCTTATCAAGACAAAAGAAGGCTTTTACAAATCCTTTCCCCTCTTTCCTGAAGGATCATTTCTTCATTGTTACTGTCAACTGATGCAGTGATTATGCCATGAACTAATGAAGTGATGAGGGACTGTTCTGTAACTGTTACTGCTACAACGGCTACCTTTGTGTTGAGTATTGACTCTCTGCTACTGAGAAAAGACCCGGAAAGTAGAGAATTGAGCCCCAAACTGATATCTTAATTCATAATTGTTATCTAGGCTGCAGAAAGAGGAATCAGACTGCTATTTACATGGATGAAATCTCCTAGGCTGGGGGTTCAGAAAGGCGACTTTTTCCTTCTTAAATAATGTACTTCTTTGTTGTACAGTAGGAACTAACACAGCGTTGTGGATCAACTATACTCTAATAAAAATTAATTAAAAAAATTTTTTAATTAAGAGGGTAGATCTCATATTAAGTGTTATTACCACAACAAAAATTTTTTTTAAAGAATGAATTTAAAAAAACCATATTATACACTTTTTAAAAATGTACTTGATGGGAAGCCAAAACAAAGTCAGCTCAAGTCTTTTTAGACTCACTTCACTGCAGATCCTCCTTTTTTCTATATGTGCCTGATTCTGACTGACTAATCCTCACCCACCCCACACACTGCCCACTGCTCTGTTTGTGTAGAAGGATTCCCCTGCCAGGAAAACAGTGCAAGTAAATAAAGTAAGCAAAAGAAGTAGAACTGATTCAAACAGCCTACTTATGAATCATGAAAGGGGGAAAACAGTTTGACATACTTCAGACAATTTTTAAATAAATGTTTAAAAAAAACTTTTTAATGTAAAAAACTGAAATGTTGTCGTGAGGTTGAAAATCATGCAGTGTCACAACAGATCTCTAACATCCTGAAGATCCAGGCACTCCCCAACTGGGAAAGGTTAAGGGGTTGAGTTCTTCTGGAAGAATGTAACACAGCCCTGTTCCTCAACAAGTGCAGGCCTGGATATAGTATCTTTGTATAGTGTTTAATTCAATTTCCAGCATATTAAATCAGTGACAGTGTAACCCAGGACAAGCTTTTAATTTAGAAGCAAGTCTAGCTCTGACAACAGCCTTCTCCTTGACCTAATGGATAGTTCTTTTTAGGCCTGTGAAGCATTGTTCCTATTTGTTAATCCCAGCACTCCAGCTGTGCATACCTCCCCCCACGAAAGGCGGAAGGCAACTGTGGCTTCCCAAGTCTATAGGGTACGTCTCTTAAAATCAGTGATATGGAACACTTTGAACATCAGCTTCAAATACTTAGCTTTGGGTTTTAATGAAAATGGTTTAATTTGATTATAACTAAAATTTGGAAATGATACAAAATAAGTTGCATTATACAAATAAGTTTAAGATTCTCTCTCCACATATAATACCGATTCCTGGGTTTCGGACACTAATATTGTCAACTCTGGAAACCCCCTGTAGATCCCCTTTGACTGACTTACACAATGCTGTAGTCACGGCCTTAGAAGAACAGACTTTCTGGTGCATATACTCTGGGGACTGGACAAGCAAAGAAGAATCAGAATTTTAAGCCTGGAAAGAACCTTGGACCCTATTTTTGACTAATCACATCATACAGGTAGAAAACTAAGACGCAGAAGGAGGAAACCAAAAGAAGACCTAAACTTGGGGGACCATTGGCAGGTGCTGTCACATGTAAACCCAGGACAGTAGGTGACTGCCAGGGCTCTGAGCCCCCAAGTGGCCAAATCATCTGATCCCCTTTTAGTCCAGTTCCCCAAAAGGCAGCTGTCCCTCTAAATAAGATCCATCGTTGATACACTAGCTGTGACCCTCTGCCCTCATCTCAGGGTTAGAAAAGATCTACCGTTGTCCTACAGGCCACCTCTTGCCTCTAGAGGATTTCTGGACTGATCCATTTCCATTTTAACCCATCTTCACTATCCCTCACCATCAGTAATTGTATGAGTTCTGTACATACACTAGACATGGAAGTAATGTTCTATGGTGATAACAATTATGGTGATGATGGTCGTAGTCATCATAATAGCAGAAGCTACAGCTTTTCTTTGAGTAGACAAGTAGGGGCACAAAAATCCCCCAAATCATTCTGTATACAGGTGTATTCTCAGAAGGTCAAGAGTACATAAGAATTCAGTGAAAAATATCTATCCCGAAGCTTCCCCAGTCTCACCTTTCTATCAGCAAGAACAGGTAAGTGAAGGTGAGCGTCTAGCTGCATCTTTCTCAGAGGATAACTAGTATTTTGTGAAATTCAGCCCCACTTTCCTAGCACTAGTCACCTACAAAAGAGCTGCGTGATTTGTTGTATCCTTTCTAGACAACATGGCACCTTCTCTGATTCACTGTACCATTAGCAACTCGAGAAGCAACCAGGCAGCGAGAGCAGCCACGCTCATGCAAAGAAGAAATAATAACACCTGGCCTTCATTCACAGATCAGCAAATATTCACTGAACACGTATGCCTACACAGGTAGGATCCACAACTACTAGAGTGACCTCCTGAGAATCTGCCCATGGTCCTTCTTCCCGACCAGCCATGCCAACAGCTCCCAAGGACACCATCAGACAGCTGGAAGGAAGTCACATGGTGTAGTAGTCAGAATTACGCGCGCCATTCAAGAGAATACTTCCTGTGGAGAATTACTGAATGTTTTTCCCATGAAATCCATCAACATATTCCAACTCTTTTCCAAGATTATACCTGAGATGCATGACCAACACCACACTGCACCTTCTATTTGATAATACGTCAGAGTAACAAATCTGATTCCAATACCTAGTCTTGTTTCCATAAACTTAGAATGTGTGCTATTCAAATTCTAAAACAAGTCAGGGAAATGTGCTAATCAGATTGGCCCGGGATTCCATATAAAGGGGAATCATTCTAGTATTTATCTGTTACTCAGTGACTGGTGCTATTTAAATTGGTAGACTATTCCATTCAAACTGTAAAAATATATAAAAAAAAAATTTAACAGAAGTCATGTACTTGGATATTCAAACACTGAGGACCTTTTTTGTAAGTGACTGAGCAAAGACCTTCACAGTTACTGACCCAAGGATTGTGGACGCTATTCAAAAATGATAGCATCCATTTGCATAAATGCTACTTTCAATTGCTCTGAGAGTAGCCTGCAATTTCATGGGGTATAATAAGTAGAACATTTTTTTTTTACCCTTATAAGTGTATAGTTCAAGCGAATGGAAAAATTACAACTTCTGCATTTATTACAAAGACACTGAAATAGTTATATTTACCACACAGATTTATGCATAAATTATTCCAGCTCATACAGAAACCCAAGTAAATGGACAGAGGACTGTCTGATTGTGTGTGGATTTATATCTGTGAGCTAACTCAGAGATTTAAATACCAAGCTCAGCACTCAAGGCTGTGGCGTGGATTTGTGATTCTCCAGGGAAGATACTGGGTCCATAACCAATGAATAGATTTCTAAGTGACACAGCTGCAGTAATTCAAGCAAACTCCTACTTCTTTCATGCAAAAAAAAGAAAGGTTAGCCCATTATGTTTGGAGCAGCATGTAATGATAGAAACTGTCATAAAATCTCAGAGCTGGAAGATGATCTAGTCCAACCCTCTGTATAATAAAGTATCTTTTACCGTAGTTCTGCCTACAGTTTTCCAAACTATGCTTAGACACTCCAATGATGAGGAACTCGTTACTCCTAAGGCATCTTAGCTGAACTTGGGATCCCTTATGACTACTTAAAAATGTTTTCCTTACATTAATTCAAAATCTCTTCCTGTAGATCCTATCCATTTTGCCCCAGAGGGCTGACGCAAAAGTTTCTTCCACATTAGAACCCTTCAGTACCAGAGAGCTCTCAAGTTTTCAGGTTTCCCTTCTACCAAATCATCCTCAGTTACATCAACAATCTCCCATGTTCCTTTTTCTCTCTCCCACCTCAGTACTGAATTCTAGCCTAGAATCTGCGCAGAACTACGTGACCTAAAGAGAAAAACGTTTAAAATTCTGTCTCAATTTCCACACAGGCAAAACGTGTCACCTCAAAGATGAGTCTGAGGGTCACATAAGAAAGAAAACTTGGAAACCCTCTGAAAATTGAAGTGTTACACAAACACAAGGAACAATTTTCTAAGGGTTTCAATAAGGTGAAGCCCACCATATCCTAAGGAAAATCTCTTCAAAAAGTAACGCAAAATAAACTTTTGCCAATAATTTACTTTGGTATAAATACAATAAATTTCAACCAATCTGTTTACAACTCTCCCACAAGGTTGGGCCTATTTATATGCTCCAATTACATCCACACTCAATGAGTTTAAAATCAATGGACTTTTATGAATGAAAGGGACATGATCGAGTTAGAGAGGGATTGATACGTTTCCTCTGAATCTTTCAACGTTTTGCCACTCCTTTGAATAAAACAAGATTTTCACACTTTTGTCAACAATCCTCACCCTTATAATCCTTCAATGGTTTCTCAGTGACTCCAGAATAAAATCTAAATTCCTTTCATCGTCCAGCCCAACTAATTCTCCATCTTCACCTCTAGCTACTATCTCTCAATCGCTCTCTCTGTTCGAAGGGCACGTTTAACCTGCCTTATTCTTTCTTGCCTCTCTGCCCTTTTGCACGGTCATATCCAAGCCCTCACTGCCAACCTCCTCTTTATTTCAGTAGCAGACCTGCCCACCATCACAACCTCTGCTCAAACATATCCTGCTCCAGAGTCTTACCTGAACCACTAAGGTGGCTTGAGTTTCCTGTTTCTATCAGAGTGCTTATTTCCCAGTACTGAAATTGTGGGTTTACTGTTCCATCTTCCTCATCAGACAGTAGATTCCTTGAAAGAAGATGTGTACTTTATTCATCTTGGGGTGATTAGTAACTAGCACAGTGCCTTGAGTAGAGCAGGTACTCAATACAGATGAATAGATAAATTAATAAGCAGTAGAGGGAACACAGATATATGGGAAATGACCATTCAATAAACTCAGGAAAGGGCACCAATCGTGCTTGACGTATATCAGAATTCAGAACTAACTCAGAATCAATAAGGTACTTCTTCAACACTTGCAGCTGTACCCAGTATGCTATCTTCCTACCCATTCCTTATCTCTAGAATTTTTTATCATTTGCAAAGCACTTTCTGCTTATTCACATACATTATGTCACTTAGTCGTTAATGCCACTACAACAACCTCAGTGCGTCCAAGTGGTGTAGGAAGAAGAACACTGGTCAGATGATCTGAGCTCCAGCCTCCGTTCTGCCACTGAACCACTGGTGTGTATTAGAGAAACATCCTAACTTGTCTAAACTCAGCTCTCTCTCGAACTTTGCCAACCTTAGTGAAGGGAAGTTGTCATTTTTATACATTGTTGTCCTTATTATCCAAATTGGCATTTGGAGGTGGCTAATTGAGCCAGAGAAATAGACTCTAGGGTAAGACAGGCCTGGTTTTGACTCTGAGCTACATCACATAATAGCTGGGTAATCTCGTGCCAGTTACTTAATCTCTCTGAGTTTAAGCAATCTTGAGTAATCGTTGAGTAATCTCTCTGCCAGCCTTCTCATATACAGAGGTACTAATGCTTAGACGAGAGAGGAGTATAAAAATATTTGTAGATGTTTAAAGTACCACATGAAATTCTTGTTGTTATAATTCTCGTTTGGGCAGGTTGAAGAATGGCATAGAACCATGTTTCTCATAGTGCTTTGTGTGACCCATGATTACAAGAGGATTTAATAGCTGTGCCTTTAAAAACTTACTGACAACTGCACAACAGCTTAGTAAGTAAAGGCTCTGAGAAGTCCTGCTGTGGAGAGATCTCTCTGTGGAGAGATCTCCCAAGTACCTGAACACGGGACACATGTTAATAGCTCGTGGGGGATCAAGCATGAGAAACACAAGAAAGCTGTTCTTCCACCAGGTGACTCTCACGATAAGATATTCAGAAACAAAACAAAAATAGTAAAAATACTCCCCATTCTACCATCCACGGAGTTATCAGTTACCATGTGCCTATTTGCTAGAAAACAACTAAATATGTACGTACCTACACATGTACATGTGTAGGAGAAATTCAGGTCAAATTTGAAGAGTAAGTCATAAACTCTGAAGGAAGAAGACGTCCAGATATAATTGATCACGGGTATTATGAAGACTAAAAGCTGATCTGATTGCGCGTTTCTGATTCCCACTGGCTGAACCGCACTCGTAGTAACTTCTGGAATCACATGACGTGAACAAGAAAGAAAAAGTACTTCCTCATTCATTCACAGACAGTTCCTTTAAAGTCACAATTGCTCTTTTCGCATGGTAGCAAAAATTCACTTTATTATTTCAAACGGCTCTTTCCCAGTATCAACTCCTACAACTTTAAAAGCTGCCATTAATTTTTCCATTAGTAAACATTAATTAAAATGAATATGTACCATTGTTTTCAGCAGTTGCATCTGTAATAAATGTATGAATACAGGCAAATCTTGTCCAAAATGTTTCAAACAGCTATTTCTGAGCAAGCAAACACTTTGATGGTATTTCAAAGGATTTTATCTACAGAGAGCTTTTAGAATCTGACCCTTACCTAAAATAACTTGAATTCCATGGAAATACAATGAACAGTTACCAACCTAGCTAAAATCTATTTTATTGGTCTTAGAAAGTAGCATGTTAAAACATGACTAATGAACTCTGAGCTTTGAACCATTGATACCTTGGTCTTTCTGCAACATTTGTGTACAATGCATTGAAAAGAAAAGCTTGAAAAACCAGAGGGATGCTCCTAATTAAGGAATCACAGTGGTCAAAGATAATGGTCTAATATAATAATCTGAGATGAACTGCATTTCACCAGTTTATTATCAAAGACGCACCCATCCCCCCAAATTCCATTCAAATCTTCTACACTCAGAGAAACTGAAACAATTCGGAATGCATCTGAGTGTTAAACTCCATGAACTCTCTGACCCCATTTCAATTTCCTTACATTAGGCTAAAGTTTTTGGTTTGTTTTTTTTTTGCTTTGTTTTTAACATTATAAGGAGAAAATGAGGCTGAGTCTTAGATCATGCTTCCACCAAGTTACCCCACCATCCTCCAAATATCTTAGCCGGAATCCAAGAACAGTAAGATTAGATAATTCAGATATACATTATTAAATACATTATTCTGAATATGTAAACAAATATTAAAAATATATATGTGTATATATATCTAAAAAAATACTATCTCCTCCCAAATGACCATGTGTTAGCAGAATAAACTTTGAAGCCTTTGAGGAAAATATTGTAGAAATGCTTGACAAAAAGGAGCCATGTGTGACCATAGTTTCTCCAAGGGTTGGGCTGGTGAATGCATTTGTCTGACAGCCTGTGGTTTTCCTTCTGCACTGAACCTTACCCATCCCTGCCCCCCACCACTCCATAGCTTTGCTGTGTGGCCAAATGACCCAGTGGCTATGGTCTCGCTGAGATGTATTTAGGCCCTTTTCTTTTCCTAATTATTTCTCACTTTCCACATTTTATGTCCTGAGATATTAAACATCATTTTTCAATTGGGAAAATGTTTGGTCTAGAAGGTCTAATAAACACAACTAGAATTTGATATCCAATTTTTCACAAAGTATAAATCGGTAAGAAACATAGATAGTTCTTCAGCTAATAGAACTGAGAAGTGTTTGCATTATTTACATAAATCTAGACATTTTAAAGGTAAAAGTGAGTGATTTCCAAATCCCGCATGAAGTCTGCAGAAGTTAACAAATGGAATGTTAAGCTTCATTTACCACATTATCAGATTAAAACTGCTAATCATACGAATCTCACCCCGTAAATAATTTCAGTAATTAAATCAAGCCTTTGAGTTCATCACACTCGAAAAGCACCAAGCTGCAAGCCTTTGCAGTAGTCAACCATGGGAAACAGAGCTATCGCACTTAACTGACATTTCAAAACGTCCTTTAAGTCCAAAGCACCGAAGTTTCCAACATCAGTTGGTCTGACTGCGTATCATATAGCACTTTAGCAGAAAGTATCTGCTTGGAAAAAAAGTTTCTCAGTTTGAAAAGTCACTGTCTGTGGCAATGCTCACCCTGCTTTACAAAGCAACGGTCCCGGAAAAGACTGAAAAATATTCACACTTGCTCTTCTCAATGAAAACACTACACTTCACCGTAAAGGACGATTTTAGCTCCGTTCCACAAATTCTCTGAGTTGTAGCAGAGTTAATGACTCATAATCGTTTTGGTTTTTTAATCACAAAAATAACTACAAATAAAATGGAAAAGGACACTGGCAAAGCAGAGTGTAGTCCCACATCAGTGCACTTGTGAGGAAGTTTCCTCATTTTACTTATACTTACTAAGTTATTTTAAACACCCCCCCAAAAAAAAAGAAAAAAAGAAAAACCCAAAAAGCATAACTCTGGGATGTTAGCATTTAAATGCTTCAACACAAAGAATTCTTGTAGCTGTAAAATATCATTCAAAAAGCTATCAAAAACATATAAAACCTGGAGAAACGCATTCCTGAGCCTGCCACTTCGTTATATTCCTAAATCCAGGCTGCCATGGTTCCAGAGATGATTCCCTCTGCCCAAAGGAACCATATTCCAGTTTGTACTCCAGTTTGTAAGTGGAAGTGATATCTGTGTAAAGACTTGGTAGGTCAGGTGACAAGCAGCAAAGCAAGTCAATGAAAATGCCAAGTGTGGTCAAAGTTTACAAGATGCACCACCCTTTTCCAAGGGTTCTTAGTTATCCCAGAAATCAGCTGAGGTGACACTGCAGGATAATCAGAAAGGGCACCACTAGAGTAAGTCTGGGTCCCATAAAGTGTACTTACTGGTATTTGGAGATGGATATAAAAATAGATATAGATATACACAGTCCCCCCAAAAAACAAGTGTGTCCCTACTAAGCTCTTTACTTGAAGCACAGTACTTCTCTAGCCGTGAGAATTAAAATGTGGGCACTTTTGAACAGCAATAGCTCCATCTAACTAGAATTAGCAATTTTTCTCAGGGAACAAAAGAAGCCATCCAAACTGCAACACACACCTCAAATTCAACATAATTAAAAAGGATTTTTAGAAGATGTGATAGGAATCCTCTCCTACTCACAGAAACAGGACCACTAAAAATGGGGGGGGGAGCGGGAAGGGGGGTGTAGCACATAGAGAAGCTGGTCGAACGGAGTGGGAAGACAAGGGCTGAGCGCTCAAAGCCACTTTGCTGCCTTTCCCTTGCCCCTCACTCCTCTCCCACCCTAGGTTGTGATCACAAATTTAAAACCAAACCAAACCAAACCAAACCAAAACCCGGAAGGAGTGTGACTAGGCTTACTACCACGGCAACCCTCAACGATTTTCTTGTGCAAGAGTAAAGCAGTGGGGACGCAGGAGCGGCAGCAAATCTCCATCTTCCCCCACCCCCGATACGGTACCTCCAGATCTGCCCGAGCTGCAGGACGTGGATGAGCGACTGCACGAGCCAGAGGCAGAAGGAGCAGGACGCAGACCTGCGCTGGCCGCTGGCCCGCGTGGCCCCGCTGCTGTTGCCGCCGCTGTTGGTGGCGGCGATGCTGCTCTTGCTGGCGTTGGACGCTTGCCTCTGCGGCGTGGAAGGGCGAGCCTCGCCTTCCGCGGCTGCAGAGCCGCTGCCGCCCGCCGTCTTACAGTCGGCTCCGGGCTGCGGGCAGCTGGCGGCGGCGGCGGCGGCAGCGGCGGCGGCGGCGCTGTCCTCGGTGCTGAAGTCGTGCGCAAACCAGCGGAAGCTGAACACTTGCACGGAGAGCGAGCCGAGCACCACGAAGAAGAGCGTGAGCCCGAACCACCAGCGCTGCCCGCGCAAGTAGTAGTCCACGGCGAGCCAGATGTCCGTGCCCACGTCCGCGAAGTACACGGCCACGGCGACCAGGATCCAGAGGCAGTCCCACAGCGAGTAGC